>NW_027479319.1:0-154342 GCF_051014685.1 Ptiloglossa arizonensis
CCTATAACGCATAACGTATACCGTATGACGTATAACGTCAAACGTATAACGTATAACGTATAACGTATAACATATAACGTATACGTATACGTATAACGTATAACGTATAACGTATAACGTATAAAGTATAACGTATAACGTATAACGGTAACGTATAACGTATATCCTATAACGCATAACGTATAGCGTATAACGCATAACGTATAACGTATAACGTATAACGTATAACGCATAACTATATAACGTATAACGTATAACGTATAACGTATATCGTATAACGTATAACGAATACCGTAAAACGTAAAATTGTATTCATATTACGCATAACGAGTAACGTATACGTATAACGTATAACGTATAACGTATAACATATAACGAATAACGTATAACGTATAACGTATAACGTATAACGTATAACGTATAACAGTATAACGTATAGTATAACGTATACGTATAACGTTTAACGTATAACGTATAAACCGTATAACGTGGATAAATCAAGTATTGACGTATTAACGTATGAACTTATAACGTATAACTGTATAACGTATATAACGTATAACGTATAACGTATAAGTATAACGTATAACGTATAACGTTTAACGTATAACGTATAACGTATAACGTATAACGTATAACGAATAACGTATAACGTATAACGTATAACGTATAACGTATAACGTACAACGTATAACGTATAACGTATAACGTATAACGCATAACGTATAACGCAATAACGTACAACGTATAACGTATAGCGTATAACGTATAACGTATACGTATAACGTATAACGTTTAACGTATAACGTATAACGTATAACGTATAACGTATACGTATAACGTATAACGTATAACGTATAACGTATAAACGTATAACGTATAACGTATAACGTATAACGTATAACGTATAACGTATAACGTATAACGTATAACGTATAACGTATAACGTATAACGTATAACGTATAACGTATAACGTATAACGTATAACGTATAACGTATAACTATAACGTATAACGTATATCCTATAACGCATAAACGTATACCGTATGACGTATAACGTCAACGTATAACGTATAACGTATAACGTATAACATATAACGTATAACGTATAACGTATAACGTATAACGTATACGTATAACGTATAACGTATAAAGTATAACGTATAACGTATAACCTGTAACGTATAACGTATATCCTATAACGCATAACGTATAGCGTATAACGCATAACGTATAACGTATAACGTATAACGTATAACGCATAACATATAACGTATAACGTATAACGTATAACGTATATCGTATAACGTATAACGAAACCGTAAAACGTAAAATTGTATTACTATATACGCATAACGAGTAACGTATAACGTATAACGTATACGTATAACGTATAACATATAACGAATAACGTATAACGTATAACGTACACGTATAACGTATAACGTATAACGTATAACGTACAACGTATAACGTATAACGTATAACGTATAACGTATAACGCATAACGTATAACGTATAACGTATAACGTATAACGTATAACGTATAACGTATAACGTATAACGTTTAACGTATAACGTATAACGTATAACGTATAACGTATAACGTATACGTATAACGTATAACGTATAACGTATAACGTATAACGTATAACGTATAACGTATAACGTATAACGTATAACGTATAACGTATAACGTATAACGTATAACGTATAACGAATAACGTATAACGTATAACGTATAACGTATGACGTATCACGTATAAGGTATGACCTATAGCGCATAACGTATAGCGTATAACGCGTAACGTATAACGTATAACGTATAACGTATAACGTATAACGTAAACGTATAACGTATAACGTATAACGTATAACGTATAACGTATAACGTTACGTATAACGTATAACGTATAACGTATAACGTATAACGTATAACGTATAACGTATATCCTATAACGCATACGTATACCGTATAACGTATAACGTCAAACGTATACGTATAACGTATAACGTATAACATATAACGTATAACGTATAACGTATAACGTATAACGTATAACGTATAACGTATAACGTATAACGTATAAAGTATAACGTATAACGTATAACCTGTAACGTATAACGTATATCCTATAACGCATAACGGTAGCGTATAACGCATAACGTATAACGTATAACGATATAACGTATAACGTATAACGTATAACGTATAACGTATAACGTATAACGTATAGCGTATATAACGTATAACGTATAACGTATAACGTATAACGTATAACGTATAACGTATAACGTATAACGTATAACGTATAACGTATAACGTATAACGTATAACGTATAACGTATAACGAATACGTATAACGTATAACGTATAACGTATGACGTATCACGTATAAGGTATGACCTATAGCGCATAACGTATAGCGTATAACGCGTAACGTATAACGTATAACGTATAACGTATAACGTATAACGTATAACGTATAACGTATAACGTATAACGTATAACGTATATCCTATAACGCATAACGTATACCGATAACGTATAACGTCAAACGTATAACGTATAACGTATAACGTATAACATATAACGTATAACGTATAACGTATACCGTATAACGTATAAAGTATAACGTATAAGGTATGACCTATAGCGCATAACGTATAGCGTATAACGCGTAACGTAAACGTATAACGTATAACGTATAACGTATAACGTATAACGTATAACGTATAACGTATAACGTATAACGTATAACGTATAACGTATAACGTATAACGTATAACGTATAACGTATAACGTATAACGTTTAACGTATAACGTATAACGTATAACGTATAACGTATAACGAATAACGTATAACGCATAACGTATACCGTATAACGTATAACGTCAAACGTATAACGTATAACGTATAACGTATAAAGTATAACGTATAACGTATAACGTATAACGTATAACGTATAACGTATAACGTATAACGTATAACGTATAACGTATAACGTATAACGTATAACGTATAACGTATAACGTATAAGGTATAACGTATAACGTATAACGTATAACGTATAACGTATACCGTATAACGTATAACGTATAACTTATAACGTATATCGTAAAACGTATAACGTATGACGTATAAAGAATAACGTATAACGTATAACGTATAAAGAATAACGTATAACGTATAACGTATAACGAATAACGTAAAACGTATAACGTATAACGCATAACGTATAACGTATAACGTATAACGTATAACGTAAAACGTATAACGCATAACGTATATCGTATACCGTATAACGTATATCGTATAACGTATAACGCATAAAGAATAACGTATAACGTATAACGTATAACGTATAACGTATAACGAATAACGTAAAACGTATAACGCATAACATATATCGTATACCGTATAACGTATAACGTATATCGTATAACGTATAACGCATAAAGAATAACGTATAACGTATAACCTATGACGTATAACGTATAACGTATAACGTATATCGTATAACGTATAACGTATAACGTATAACGTATAACGTATGACGTATAACGTATAACGTATAACGTATAACGTATAACGTATAACGTATAACGTATAACGTATAACGTATAACGTATAACGTATAACGTATAACGTATAACGTATAACGTATAACGTATAACGTATAACGTATAACGTATAACGTATAACGTATAACGTATAACGTATAACGTGAAACGGATAACGTATAACGAATAACGTAAAACGTATAACGCATGACGTATAACGTATAACGTATAACGTATAACGTATAACGTATAACGTATAACGTATAACGTATAACGTATAACGTATAACGAATAACGTAAAACGTATAACGCATGACGTATAACGTATAACGTATAACGTATAACGTATAACGTATAACGTATAACGTATAACGTATAACGTATAACGTATAACGTATAACGTATAACGTATAACGTATAACGTATAACGTATAACGTATAACGTATAACGTATACCGTATAACGTATAACGTATAACTTATAACGTATATCGTAAAACGTATAACGTATGACGTATAAAGAATAACGTATAACGTATAACGTATAAAGAATAACGTATAACGTATAACGTATAACGAATAACGTAAAACGTATAACGTATAACGCATAACGTATAACGTATAACGTATAACGTATAACGTAAAACGTATAACGCATAACGTATATCGTATACCGTATAACGTATAACGTATATCGTATAACGTATAACGCATAAAGAATAACGTATAACGTATAACGTATAACGTATAACGTATAACGAATAACGGAAAACGTATAACGCATAACATATATCGTATACCGTATAACGTATAACGTATATCGTATAACGTATAACGCATAAAGAATAACGTATAACGTATAACCTATGACGTATAACGTATAACGTATAACGTATATCGTATAACGTATAACGTATAACGTATAACGTATAACGTATGACGTATAACGTATAACGTATAACGTATAACGTATAACGTATAACGTATAACGTATAACGTATAACGTATAACGTATAACGTATAACGTATAACGTATAACGTATACCGTATGACGTATAACGTATGACGTATCACGAATAACGTAAAACGTATAACGCATAACGTATAACGTATAACGTGTAACGAAGAACGTATAACGAATAACGTAAAACGTATAACGCTTAACATGTAACGTATAACGTATAACGTATAACGTATAACGTATAACGTATAACGTATAACGTATAACATATGACGTATAAGGTATAACGTATAACGTAAAACGTATAACGCATAACGTATATCGTATACCGTATAACGTATAACGTATATCGTATAACGTATAACGCATAAAGAATAACGTATAACGTATAACCTATGACGTATATCGTATAACGTATAACGTATAACGTATATCGTATAACGTATAACGTATAACGAATAACGTATAACGTATAACGTATAACGTATAACGTATAACGAATAACGTATAACGTAAAACGTATAACGTATAACGTATAACGTATAACGTATAACCTATGACGTATAACGTATAACGTATAACGTATAACGTATAAAGTATAACGTATAACGTATAACCTATAACGTATAACGTGTAACGAAGAACGTATAACGAATAACGTAAAACGTATAACGCATAACATGTAACGTATAACGTATCACGTATAACGTATAACGTATAACGTATAACGTATAACGTATAACGAATAACGTAAAACGTATGACGCATTACATATTACGTATAACGTAGAACGTATAACGTATAACGTATATCGTAAAATGTATAACGTATAACGTATAACGTATAACGTGTAACGAAGAACGTATAACGAATAACGTATAACGTATATCGTATAACGTAGAACGTATAACGTATAACGTATAACGTATAACGTATAACGTATAACCTATGACGTATAACGTATAACGTATAACGTATAACGTATAACGTATAACCTATGACGTATAACGTATAACGTATAACGTATAACGTATAAAGTATAACGTATAACGTATAACCTATAACGTATAACGTGTAACGAAGAACGTATAACGAATAACGTAAAACGTATAACGCATAACATGTAACGTATAACGTATTACGTATAACGTATAACGTATAACGTATAACGTATAACGTATAACGTATAACGCATAACATGTAACGTATAACGTATTACGTATAACGTATAACGTATAACGTATAACGTATAACGTATAACGTATAACGTATAACGTATAACGTATAACGTATAACGTATAACGTATAACGTATAACGTATAACGTATAACGTGTAACGGATAACGTATAACGAATAACGTAAAACGTATAACGCATGACGTATAACGTATAACGTATAACGTATAACGTATAACGTATAACGTATAACGTATAACGTATAACGTATAACGTATAACGAATAACGTAAAACGTATAACGCATGACGTATAACGTATAACGTATAACGTATAACGTATAACGTATAACGTATAACGTATAACGTATAACGTATAACGTATAACGTATAACGTATAACGTATAACGTATAACGTATAACGTATAACGTATAACGTATACCGTATAACGTATAACGTATAACTTATAACGTATATCGTAAAACGTATAACGTATGACGTATAAAGAATAACGTATAACGTATAACGTATAAAGAATAACGTATAACGTATAACGTATAACGAATAACGTAAAACGTATAACGTATAACGCATAACGTATAACGTATAACGTATAACGTATAACGTAAAACGTATAACGCATAACGTATATCGTATACCGTATAACGTATAACGTATATCGTATAACGTATAACGCATAAAGAATAACGTATAACGTATAACGTATAACGTATAACGTATAACGAATAACGTAAAACGTATAACGCATAACATATATCGTATACCGTATAACGTATAACGTATATCGTATAACGTATAACGCATAAAGAATAACGTATAACGTATAACCTATGACGTATAACGTATAACGTATAACGTATATCGTATAACGTATAACGTATAACGTATAACGTATAACGTATGACGTATAACGTATAACGTATAACGTATAACGTATAACGTATAACGTATAACGTATAACGTATAACGTATAACGTATAACGTATAACGTATAACGTATAACGTATAACGTATACCGTATGACGTATAACGTATGACGTATCACGAATAACGTAAAACGTATAACGCATAACGTATAACGTATAACGTGTAACGAAGAACGTATAACGAATAACGTAAAACGTATAACGCTTAACATGTAACGTATAACGTATAACGTATAACGTATAACGTATAACGTATAACGTATAACGTATAACATATGACGTATAAGGTATAACGTATAACGTAAAACGTATAACGCATAACGTATATCGTATACCGTATAACGTATAACGTATATCGTATAACGTATAACGCATAAAGAATAACGTATAACGTATAACCTATGACGTATATCGTATAACGTATAACGTATAACGTATATCGTATAACGTATAACGTATAACGTATAACGTATAACGTATAACGTATAACGTATAACGTATAACGAATAACGTATAACGTAAAACGTATAACGTATAACGTATAACGTATAACGTATAACCTATGACGTATAACGTATAACGTATAACGTATAACGTATAAAGTATAACGTATAACGTATAACCTATAACGTATAACGTGTAACGAAGAACGTATAACGAATAACGTAAAACGTATAACGCATAACATGTAACGTATAACGTATCACGTATAACGTATAACGTATAACGTATAACGTATAACGTATAACGTATAACGTATAACGTATAACGTATAACGTATAACGTATAACGTATAACGTATAACGTATAACGAATAACGTAAAACGTATGACGCATTACATATTACGTATAACGTAGAACGTATAACGTATAACGTATATCGTAAAATGTATAACGTATAACGTATAACGTATAACGTGTAACGAAGAACGTATAACGAATAACGTATAACGTATATCGTATAACGTAGAACGTATAACGTATAACGTATAACGTATAACGTATAACGTATAACCTATGACGTATAACGTATAACGTATAACGTATAACGTATAAAGTATAACGTATAACGTATAACCTATAACGTATAACGTGTTACGAGGAACGTATAACGAATAACGCAAAACGTATAACGCATAACATGTAACGTATAACGTATTACGTATAACGTATAACGTATAACGTATAACGTATAACGTATAACGTATAACGTATAACGCATAACATGTAACGTATAACGTATTACGTATAACGTATAACGTATAACGTATAACGTATAACGTATAACGTATAACGTATAACGTATAACGTATAACGTATAACGTAGAACGTAGAACGTATAACGTATAACGTATATCGTAAAACGTATAACGTATAACGTATAACGTATAACGTATAACGTATAACGTATAACGTATAACGTATAACGTATAACGTATAACGTATAACGTATAACGTATAACGTATACCGTATAACGTATAACGTATAACTTATAACGTATATCGTAAAACGTATAACGTATGACGTATAAAGAATAACGTATAACGTATAACGTATAAAGAATAACGTATAACGTATAACGTATAACGAATAACGTAAAACGTATAACGTATAACGCATAACGTATAACGTATAACGTGTAACGAAGAACGTATAACGAATAACGTATAAGGTATATCGTATAACGTAGAACGTATAACGTATAACGTATATCGTAAAACGTATAACGTATAACGTATAACGTATAACGTATAACGTATAACGTATAACGTATAACATATACCGTTTAACGTATAACGTATAACGTACAACGTATAACGTATAACGTATAACGTATAACGTATACCGTATAACGTATAACGTATAACTTATAACGTATATCGTAAAACGTATAACGTATGACGTATAAAGAATAACGTATAACGTATAACGTATAAAGAATAACGTATAACGTATAACGTATAACGAATAACGTAAAACGTATAACGTGTAACGCATAACGTATAACGTATAACGCATAACGTATAACGTATAACGTGTAACGAAGAACGTATAACGAATAACGTATAACGTATATCGTATAACGTAGAACGTATAACGTATAACGTATAACGTATAACGTATAACGTATAACGTATAACGTATAACGTATAACGTATAACGTATAACGTATAACGTATAACGTATAACGTATAACGTATAACGTATAACGTATAACGTATAACGTATAACGTATAACGAATATCGTATAACGTATAACGTGTAACGAAGAACGTATAACGAATAACGTATAAGGTATATCGTATAACGTATAACGTATAACGTATAACGTATAGCGTATAACGTATAACGTATAACGTATAACGTATAACGTATAACGTATAACGTATAACGTATAACGAATAACGTATAACGTATAACGTGTAACGAAGAACGTATAACGAATAACGAATAACGTATATCGTATAACGTAGAACGTATAACGTATAACGTATAACGTATAACGTATAACGTATAACGTATAACGTATAACGTATAACGTATAACGTATAACGTATAACGTATAACGTATAACGTATAACGTATAACGCATAACGTATAACGTAGAACGTATAACGTATAACGTATATCGTAAAATGTATAACGTATAACGTATAACGTATAACGTATAACGTATAACGTATAGCGTATAAAGTATAACGTATAACGAATAACGTAAAACGTATGACGCATTACATATTACGTATAACGTATAACGTATAACGTATAACGTATAACGTATAACGAGTAACGTAAAACGTATGACGCATTACATATTACGTATAACGTAGAACGTATAACGTATAACGTATATCGTAAAACGTATAACATATAACGTATAACGTATAACGTATAACGTATAACGTATAACGTATAACGTATAACGTATAACGTAAAACGTATAACGTATTACGTATAACGTATAACGTATAACGTATAACGTATAACGTATAACGTATAACGTATAACGTATAACGTATAACGAATAACGTAAAACGTATGACGCATTACATATTACGTATAACGTAGAACGTATAACGTATAACGTATATCGTAAAACGTATAACGTATAACGTATAACGTATAACGTATAACGAATAACGTAAAACGTATTACGCATAACGTATAACGTATAACGTGTAACGAAGAACGTATAACGAATAACGTATAACGTATATCGTATAACGTAGAACGTATAACGTATAACGTATAACGTGTAACGAAGAACGTATAACGAATAACGTATAACGTATATCGTATAACGTAGAACGTATAACGTATAACGTACAACGTATAACGTATAACGTATAACGTATACCGTATAACGTATAACGTATAACTTATAACGTATATCGTAAAACGTATAACGTATGACGTATAAAGAATAACGTATAACGTATAACGTATAAAGAATAACGTATAACGTATAACGTATAACGAATAACGTAAAACGTATAACGTGTAACGCATAACGTATAACGTATAACGCATAACGTATAACGTATAACGTGTAACGAAGAACGTATAACGAATAACGTATAACGTATATCGTATAACGTAGAACGTATAACGTATAACGTATAACGTAAAACGTATGACGCATAACGTATAACGTAGAACGTGTAACGAAGAACGTATAACGAATAACGTATAAGGTATATCGTATAACGTATAACGTATAACGTATAACGTATATCGTAAAACGTATAACGTATAACGTATAACGTATAACGTATAACGTATAACGTATAACGTATTACGTATAACGTATAACGTATAACGTATACCGTATAACGTATAACGTATAACGTACAACGTATATCGTAAAACGTATAACGTATGACGTATAAAGAATAACGTATAACGTATAACGTATAAAGAATAACGTATAACGTATAACGTATAACGAATAACGTAAAGCGTATAACGCATAACGTATAACGTATAACGTGTAACGAAGAACGTAGAACGAATAACGTATAACGTATATCGTATAACGTATAACGTATAACGTATAACGTATAACGTATAACGTATAACGTATAACGTATAACGTAAAACGTATTACGTATTACGTATAACGTATAACGTATAACGTATAACGTATAACGTATAACGTATAACGTATAACGTATAACGTAGAACGTAGAACGTATAACGTATAACGTATATCGTAAAACGTATAACGTATAACGTATAACGTATAACGTATAACGTATAACGTATAACGTATAACGTATAACGTATAACGTATAACGTATAACGTATAACGTATAACGTATACCGTATAACGTATAACGTATAACTTATAACGTATATCGTAAAACGTATAACGTATGACGTATAAAGAATAACGTATAACGTATAACGTATAAAGAATAACGTATAACGTATAACGTATAACGAATAACGTAAAACGTATAACGTATAACGCATAACGTATAACGTATAACGTGTAACGAAGAACGTATAACGAATAACGTATAAGGTATATCGTATAACGTAGAACGTATAACGTATAACGTATATCGTAAAACGTATAACGTATAACGTATAACGTATAACGTATAACGTATAACGTATAACGTATAACATATACCGTTTAACGTATAACGTATAACGTACAACGTATAACGTATAACGTATAACGTATAACGTATACCGTATAACGTATAACGTATAACTTATAACGTATATCGTAAAACGTATAACGTATGACGTATAAAGAATAACGTATAACGTATAACGTATAAAGAATAACGTATAACGTATAACGTATAACGAATAACGTATAACGTATAACGTATAACGAATAACGTATAACGTATAACGTATAACGTATAACGTATAACGTATAACGTATAACGTATAACGTATAACGTATAACGTATAACGTATAACGTATAACGTATAACGTATAACGTATAACGAATATCGTATAACGTATAACGTGTAACGAAGAACGTATAACGAATAACGTATAAGGTATATCGTATAACGTATAACGTATAACGTATAACGTATAGCGTATAACGTATAACGTATAACGTATAACGTATAACGTATAACGTATAACGTATAACGTATAACGAATAACGTATAACGTATAACGTGTAACGAAGAACGTATAACGAATAACGAATAACGTATATCGTATAACGTAGAACGTATAACGTATAACGTATAACGTATAACGTATAACGTATAACGTATAACGTATAACGTATAACGTATAACGTATAACGTATAACGTATAACGTATAACGTATAACGTATAACGTATAACGTATAACGTAGAACGTATAACGTATAACGTATATCGTAAAATGTATAACGTATAACGTATAACGTATAACGTATAACGTATAACGTATAGCGTATAAAGTATAACGTATAACGAATAACGTAAAACGTATGACGCATTACATATTACGTATAACGTATAACGTATAACGTATAACGTATAACGTATAACGAGTAACGTAAAACGTATGACGCATTACATATTACGTATAACGTAGAACGTATAACGTATAACGTATATCGTAAAACGTATAACATATAACGTATAACGTATAACGTATAACGTATAACGTATAACGTATAACGTATAACGTATAACGTAAAACGTATAACGTATTACGTATAACGTATAACGTATAACGTATAACGTATAACGTATAACGTATAACGTATAACGTATAACGTATAACGAATAACGTAAAACGTATGACGCATTACATATTACGTATAACGTAGAACGTATAACGTATAACGTATATCGTAAAACGTATAACGTATAACGTATAACGTATAACGTATGACGAATAACGTAAAACGTATTACGCATAACGTATAACGTATAACGTGTAACGAAGAACGTATAACGAATAACGTATAACGTATATCGTATAACGTAGAACGTATAACGTATAACGTATAACGTGTAACGAAGAACGTATAACGAATAACGTATAACGTATATCGTATAACGTAGAACGTATAACGTATAACGTACAACGTATAACGTATAACGTATAACGTATACCGTATAACGTATAACGTATAACTTATAACATATATCGTAAAACGTATAACGTATGACGTATAAAGAATAACGTATAACGTATAACGTATAAAGAATAACGTATAACGTATAACGTATAACGAATAACGTAAAACGTATAACGTGTAACGCATAACGTATAACGTATAACGCATAACGTATAACGTATAACGTGTAACGAAGAACGTATAACGAATAACGTATAACGTATATCGTATAACGTAGAACGTATAACGTATAACGTATAACGTAAAACGTATGACGCATAACGTATAACGTATAACGTGTAACGAAGAACGTATAACGAATAACGTATAAGGTATATCGTATAACGTATAACGTATAACGTATAACGTATATCGTAAAACGTATAACGTATAACGTATAACGTATAACGTATAACGTATAACGTATAACGTATTACGTATAACGTATAACGTATAACGTATACCGTATAACGTATAACGTATAACGTACAACGTATATCGTAAAACGTATAACGTATGACGTATAAAGAATAACGTATAACGTATAACGTATAAAGAATAACGTATAACGTATAACGTATAACGAATAACGTAAAGCGTATAACGCATAACGTATAACGTATAACGTGTAACGAAGAACGTAGAACGAATAACGTATAACGTATATCGTATAACGTATAACGTATAACGTATAACGTATAACGTATAACGTATAACGTATAACGTATAACGTATAACGTATAACGTATAACGTATAACGTATAACGTATAACGTATAACGTATAACGTATAACGTATAACGTATAACGTATAACGTATAACGTATAACGTATAACGTATAACGAATAACGTAAAACGTATGACGCATTACATATTACGTATAACGTAGAACGTATAACGTATAACGTATATCGTAAAATGTATAACGTATAACGTATAACGTATAACGTGTAACGAAGAACGTATAACGAATAACGTATAACGTATATCGTATAACGTAGAACGTATAACGTATAACGTATAACGTATAACGTATAACGTATAACCTATGACGTATTACGTATAACGTATAACGTATAACGTATAAAGTATAACGTATAACGTATAACCTATAACGTATAACGTGTAACGAAGAACGTATAACGAATAACGTAAAACGTATAACGCATAACATGTAACGTATAACGTATTACGTATAACGTATAACGTATAACGTATAACGCATAACATGTAACGTATAACGTATTACGTATAACGTATAACGTATAACGTATAACGTATAACGTATAACGTATAACGTATAACGTATAACGTATAACGTAGAACGTAGAACGTATAACGTATAACGTATATCGTAAAACGTATAACGTATAACGTATAACGTATAACGTATAACGTATAACGTATAACGTATAACGTATAACGTATAACGTATAACGTATAACGTATAACGTATAACGTATACCGTATAACGTATAACGTATAACTTATAACGTATATCGTAAAACGTATAACGTATGACGTATAAAGAATAACGTATAACGTATAACGTATAAAGAATAACGTATAACGTATAATGTATAACGAATAACGTAAAACGTATAACGTATTACGTATAACGTATAACGTATAACGTATACCGTATAACGTATAACGTATAACGTTCAACGTATATCGTAAAACGTATAACGTATGACGTATAAAGAATAACGTATAACGTATAACGTATAAAGAATAACGTATAACGTATAACGTATAACGAATAACGTAAAGCGTATAACGCATAACGTATAACGTATAACGTGTAACGAAGAACGTATAACGAATAACGTATAAGGTATATCGTATAACGTAGAACGTATAACGTATAACGTATATCGTAAAACGTATAACGTATAACGTATAACGTATAACGTATAACGTATAACGTATAAAGAATAACGTATAACGTATAACGTGTAACGAAGAACGTAGAACGAATAACGTATAACGCATAACGTATAACGTATAACGTGTAACGAAGAACGTATAACGAATAACGTATAAGGTATATCGTATAACGTAGAACGTATAACGTATAACGTATATCGTAAAACGTATAACGTATAACGTATAACGTATAACGTATTACGTATAACGTATAACGTATAACGTATACCGTATAACGTATAACGTATAACGTTCAACGTATATCGTAAAACGTATAACGTATGACGTATAAAGAATAACGTATAACGTGTAACGAAGAACGTAGAACGAATAACGTATAACGAATAACGTAAAGCGTATAACGCATAACGTATAACGTATAACGTGTAACGAAGAACGTAGAACGAATAACGTATAACGTATATCGTAAAATGTATAACGTATAACGTATAACGTATAACGTGTAACGAAGAACGTATAACGAATAACGTATAACGTATATCGTATAACGTAGAACGTATAACGTATAACGTATAACGTATAACGTATAACGTATAACCTATGACGTATAACGTATAACGTATAACGTATAACGTATAAAGTATAACGTATAACGTATAACCTATAACGTATAACGTGTAACGAAGAACGTATAACGAATAACGTAAAACGTATAACGCATAACATGTAACGTATAACGTATTACGTATAACGTATAACGTATAACGTATAACGTATAACGTATAACGTATAACGCATAACATGTAACGTATAACGTATTACGTATAACGTATAACGTATAACGTATAACGTATAACGTATAACGTATAACGTATAACGTATAACGTATAACGTATAACGTAGAACGTAGAACGTATAACGTATAACGTATATCGTAAAACGTATAACGTATAACGTATAACGTATAACGTATAACGTATAACGTATAACGTATAACGTATAACGTATAACGTATAACGTATAACGTATAACGTATAACGTATACCGTATAACGTATAACGTATAACTTATAACGTATATCGTAAAACGTATAACGTATGACGTATAAAGAATAACGTATAACGTATAACGTATAAAGAATAACGTATAACGTATAACGTATAACGAATAACGTAAAACGTATAACGTATAACGCATAACGTATAACGTATAACGTGTAACGAAGAACGTATAACGAATAACGTATAAGGTATATCGTATAACGTAGAACGTATAACGTATAACGTATATCGTAAAACGTATAACGTATAACGTATAACGTATAACGTATAACGTATAACGTATAACGTATAACATATACCGTTTAACGTATAACGTATAACGTACAACGTATAACGTATAACGTATAACGTATAACGTATACCGTATAACGTATAACGTATAACTTATAACGTATATCGTAAAACGTATAACGTATGACGTATAAAGAATAACGTATAACGTATAACGTATAAAGAATAACGTATAACGTATAACGTATAACGAATAACGTAAAACGTATAACGTGTAACGCATAACGTATAACGTATAACGTATAACGCATAACGTATAACGTATAACGTGTAACGAAGAACGTATAACGAATAACGTATAACGTATATCGTATAACGTAGAACGTATAACGTATAACGTATAACGTATAACGTATAACGTATAACGTATAACGTATAACGTATAACGTATAACGTATAACGTATAACGTATAACGTATAACGTATAACGTATAACGTATAACGTATAACGTATAACGTATAACGAATATCGTATAACGTATAACGTGTAACGAAGAACGTATAACGAATAACGTATAAGGTATATCGTATAACGTATAACGTATAACGTATAACGTATAGCGTATAACGTATAACGTATAACGTATAACGTATAACGTATAACGTATAACGTATAACGTATAACGAATAACGTATAACGTATAACGTGTAACGAAGAACGTATAACGAATAACGAATAACGTATATCGTATAACGTAGAACGTATAACGTATAACGTATAACGTATAACGTATAACGTATAACGTATAACGTATAACGTATAACGTATAACGTATAACGTATAACGTATAACGTATAACGTATAACGTATAACGTATAACGTATAACGTAGAACGTATAACGTATAACGTATATCGTAAAATGTATAACGTATAACGTATAACGTATAACGTATAACGTATAACGTATAGCGTATAAAGTATAACGTATAACGAATAACGTAAAACGTATGACGCATTACATATTACGTATAACGTATAACGTATAACGTATAACGTATAACGTATAACGTATAACGAGTAACGTAAAACGTATGACGCATTACATATTACGTATAACGTAGAACGTATAACGTATAACGTATATCGTAAAACGTATAACATATAACGTATAACGTATAACGTATAACGTATAACGTATAACGTATAACGTATAACGTATAACGTAAAACGTATAACGTATTACGTATAACGTATAACGTATAACGTATAACGTATAACGTATAACGTATAACGTATAACGTATAACGTATAACGTATAACGAATAACGTAAAACGTATGACGCATTACATATTACGTATAACGTAGAACGTATAACGTATAACGTATATCGTAAAACGTATAACGTATAACGTATAACGTATAACGTATAACGAATAACGTAAAACGTATTACGCATAACGTATAACGTATAACGTGTAACGAAGAACGTATAACGAATAACGTATAACGTATATCGTATAACGTAGAACGTATAACGTATAACGTATAACGTGTAACAAAGAACGTATAACGAATAACGTATAACGTATATCGTATAACGTAGAACGTATAACGTATAACGTACAATGTATAACGTATAACGTATAACGTATACCGTATAACGTATAACGTATAACTTATAACGTATATCGTAAAACGTATAACGTATGACGTATAAAGAATAACGTATAACGTATAACGTATAAAGAATAACGTATAACGTATAACGTATAACGAATAACGTAAAACGTATAACGTGTAACGCATAACGTATAACGTATAACGCATAACGTATAACGTATAACGTGTAACGAAGAACGTATAACGAATAACGTATAACGTATATCGTATAACGTAGAACGTATAACGTATAACGTATAACGTAAAACGTATGACGCATAACGTATAACGTATAACGTGTAACGAAGAACGTATAACGAATAACGTATAAGGTATATCGTATAACGTATAACGTATAACGTATAACGTATATCGTAAAACGTATAACGTATAACGTATAACGTATAACGTATAACGTATAACGTATAACGTATTACGTATAACGTATAACGTATAACGTATACCGTATAACGTATAACGTATAACGTACAACGTATATCGTAAAACGTATAACGTATGACGTATAAAGAATAACGTATAACGTATAACGTATAAAGAATAACGTATAACGTATAACGAAGAACGTAGAACGAATAACGTATAACGTATATCGTATAACGTATAACGTATAACGTATAACGTATAACGTATAACGTATAACGTATAACGTATAACGTAAAACGTATAACGTATTACGTATAACGTATAACGTATAACGTATAACGTATAACGTATAACGTATAACGTATAACGTATAACGTATAACGAGTAACGTAAAACGTATGACGCATTACATATTACGTATAACGTAGAACGTATAACGTATAACGTATATCGTAAAACGTATAACGTATAACGTATAACGTATAACGTATAACGTATAACGAATAACGTAAAACGTATTACGCATAACGTATAACGTATAACGTGTAACGAAGAACGTATAACGAATAACGTATAACGTATATCGTATAACGTAGAACGTATAACGTATAACGTATAACGTATAACGTATAACGTATACCGTATAACGTATAACGTATAACTTATAACGTATATCGTAAAACGTATAACGTATGACGTATAAAGAATAACGTATAACGTATAACGTATAAAGAATAACGTATAACGTATAACGTATAACGAATAACGTAAAACGTATAACGTATAACGCATAACGTATAACGTATAACGTGTAACGAAGAACGTATAACGAATAACGTATAAGGTATATCGTATAACGTAGAACGTATAACGTATAACGTATATCGTAAAACGTATAACGTATAACGTATAACGTATAACGTATTACGTATAACGTATAACGTATAACGTATACCGTATAACGTATAACGTATAACGTACAACGTATATCGTAAAACGTATAACGTATGACGTATAAAGAATAACGTATAACGTATAACGTATAAAGAATAGCGTATAACGTATAACGTATAACGAATAACGTAAAGCGTATAACGCATAACGTATAACGTATAACGTGTAACGAAGAACGTAGAACGAATAACGTATAACGTATATCGTATAACGTATAACGTATAACGTATAACGTATAACGTATAACGTATAACGTATAACGTATAACGTATAACGTATAACGTATAACGTATAACGTATAACGTATAACGTATAACGTATAACGTATAACGTATAACGTATAACGTATAACGTATAACGTATAACGTATAACGTATAACGTATAACGTATAACGAATAACGTAAAACGTATGACGCATTACATATTACGTTTAACGTAGAACGTATAACGTATAACGTATATCGTAAAATGTATAACGTATAACGTATAACGTATAACGTGTAACGAAGAACGTATAACGAATAACGTATAACGTATATCGTATAACGTAGAACGTATAACGTATAACGTATAACGTATAACGTATAACGTATAACCTATGACGTATAACGTATAACGTATAACGTATAACGTATAAAGTATAACGTATAACGTATAACCTATAACGTATAACGTGTAACGAAGAACGTATAACGAATAACGTAAAACGTATAACGCATAACATGTAACGTATAACGTATTACGTATAACGTATAACGTATAACGTATAACGCATAACATGTAACGTATAACGTATTACGTATAACGTATAACGTATAACGTATAACGTATAACGTATAACGTATAACGTATAACGTATAACGTATAACGTATAACGTAGAACGTAGAACGTATAACGTATAACGTATATCGTAAAACGTATAACGTATAACGTATAACGTATAACGTATAACGTATAACGTATAACGTATAACGTATAACGTATAACGTATAACGTATAACGTATAACGTATAACGTATACCGTATAACGTATAACGTATAACTTATAACGTATATCGTAAAACGTATAACGTATGACGTATAGAGAATAACGTATAACGTATAACGTATAAAGAATAACGTATAACGTATAACGTATAACGAATAACGTAAAACGTATAACGTATAACGCATAACGTATAACGTATAACGTGTAACGAAGAACGTATAACGAATAACGTATAAGGTATATCGTATAACGTAGAACGTATAACGTATAACGTATATCGTAAAACGTATAACGTATAACGTATAACGTATAACGTATAACGTATAACGTATAACGTATAACATATACCGTTTAACGTATAACGTATAACGTACAACGTATAACGTATAACGTATAACGTATAACGTATACCGTATAACGTATAACGTATAACTTATAACGTATATCGTAAAACGTATAACGTATGACGTATAAAGAATAACGTATAACGTATAACGTATAAAGAATAACGTATAACGTATAACGTATAACGAATAACGTAAAACGTATAACGTGTAACGCATAACGTATAACGTATAACGCATAACGTATAACGTATAACGTGTAACGAAGAACGTATAACGAATAACGTATAACGTATACCGTATAACGTATAACGTATAACTTATAACGTATATCGTAAAACGTATAACGTATGACGTATAAAGAATAACGTATAACGTATAACGTATAAAGAATAACGTATAACGTATAACGTATAACGTATAACGTATAACGTATAACGTATAACGTATAACGTATAACTCATAACGTATAACCTATAACGTATAACGTATAACGTATAACGAATAACGTATAACGTATAACGTATAACGTATAATCCGTATAACCTATGACGTATAACGTATAACTTATAACGTATAACGTATAACGTGTAACGTATAACGTACAACGTATAACGTATCACGTATAACGTATTACGAATAACGTATAACGTATAACGTATAACGTACAACGTATAACGTATAACGTATAACGTATAACGTATAACGTATAACGTATAACGTATAACGTATAACGTATAACGTATAACGTATAACGTATAACGTATAACGTATAACGTATAACGTATAACGTATAACGTATAACGTATAACGTATAAAGTATAACGTATAACGTATAACGTATAACGTATAACGTACAACGTATAACGTATAACATGTAATGTATAACGTATAACGTATAACGAATAACATATAACGTATAACGTATAACGTACAACGTATAACGTATAACGTATAACGTATAACGTATAACGTATAACGTATAACGTATAACGTATAACGTATAACGTATAACGTATAACGTATAACGTATAACGTACAACGTATAACGTACAACGTATAACGTATAACGTATAACGTATAACGTATAACGTATAACGTATAACGTATAACGTATAACGTATAACGTATAACGTATAACGTATAACGTATAACGTATAACGTATAACGTATAACGTATAACGTATAACGTATAACGTATAACGTATAACATGTGATGTATAACGTATAACGAATAACGTATAACGAATAACGTATAACGTATAACGCATCACGTATAACGTATTACGAATAACGTATAACGTATGACGTATAACGTATAACGTATAACGTATAACGTATAACGTATAACGTATAACGTATAACGTATAACATGTAATGTACAACGTATAACGTATAACGAATAACGTATAACGTATAACGTATAACGTACAACGTATAACGTATAACGTATAACGTATAACGTATAGCGTATCACGTATAACGTATTACGAATAACGTATAACGTATGACGTATAACGTATAACGTATAACGTATAACGTATAACGTATAACGTATAACGTATAACGTATAACGTATAACGTATAACGTATAACATGTAATGTATAACGTATAACGTATATCGAATAACGTATAACGTATAACGTATAACGTACAACGTATAACGTATAACGTATAACGTATAACGTATAACGTACAACGTATAACGTATAACGTATAACGTATAACGTATAACGTATATCGTATAACGTATAACGTATAACGTATAACGTATAACGTATAACGTACAACGTATAACGTACAACGTATAACGTACAACGTATAACGTACAACGTATAACGTACAACGTATAACGTATAAAGTATAACGTATAGCGTACAACGTATAACGTATAACGTATATCGTATAACGTATAACGTATAACGTATAACGTATAACGTATAACGTATAACGTATAACGTATAACGTATAACGTATAACGTATAACGTATAACGTATAACGTATAACGTATAACGTATAACGTATAACGTATAACGTATAACGCATAACGTATAACGCATAACGTATAACGCATAACGTATAACGTATAACATGTAATGTATAACGTATAACGTATATCGAATAACGTATAACGTATAACGTATAACGTACAACGTATAACGTATAACGTATAACGTATAACGTATGACGTATAACGTATAACGTATAACGTATAACGTATAACGTATAACGTATAACGTATAACGTATAACGTATAACGTATAACGCATAACGTATAACGCATAACGTATAACGCATAACGTATAACGCATAACGTATAACGTATAACGTATAACGAATAACGTATAACGTATAACGTATAACGTATAATCCGTATAACCTATGACGTATAACGTATAACTTATAACGTATAACGTATAACGTATAACGTACAACGTATAACGTATCACGTATAACGTATTACGAATAACGTATAAAGTATAACGTATAACGTATAACCTGTAACGTATAACGTATATCCTATAACGCATAACGTGTAGCGTATAACGCATAACGTATAACGTATAACGTATAACGTATAACGTATAACGTATAACGTATAACGTATAACGTATAACGTATAACGTATAACGTATAACGTATAACGTATAACGTATAACGTATAACGTATAACGTATAACGTATAACGTATAACGTATAACGTATAACGTATAACGTATAACGTTTAACGTATAACGTATATCGTATAACGTATAACGTATAACGTATAACGTATAACGTATATCCTATAACGCATAACGTATAACGGATAACGTATAACGTATATCGTATAACGTATAACGTATAACGTATAACGTATAACGCATAACGTATAACGTATAACGTATAACGAACAACGTATAACGTATAACGTATAACGTATAACGTATAACGTATAACGTATAACGTATAACGTATAACGTATAACGTATAACGTATAACGTATAACGAATAACGTATAACGTATAACGTATAACGTATAATCCGTATAACCTATGACGTATAACGTATAACTTATAACGTATAACGTATAACGTATAACGTACAACGTATAACGTATCACGTATAACGTATTACGAATAACGTATAACGTACAACGTATAACGTACAACGTATAACGTACAACGTATAACGTACAACGTATAACGTACAACGTATAACGTATAAAGTATAACGTATAGCGTACAACGTATAACGTATAACGTATATCGTATAACGTATAACGTATAACGTATAACGTATAACGTATAACGTATAACGTATAACGTATAACGTATAACGTATAACGTATAACGTATAACGTATAACGTATAACGTATAACGTATAACGTATAACGTATAACGTTTAACGTATAACGTATATCGTATAACGTATAACGTATAACGTATAACGTATAACGTATATCCTATAACGCATAACGTATAACGGATAACGTATAACGTATATCGTATAACGTATAACGTATAACGTATAACGTATAACGTATAACGTATAACGTATAACGTATAACGTATAACGTATAACGTATAACGTATAACGTATAACGTATAACGTATAACGTATAACGCATAACGTATAACGCATAACGTATAACGCATAACGTATAACGTATAACATGTAATGTATAACGTATAACGTATATCGAATAACGTATAACGTATAACGTATAACGTACAACGTATAACGTATAACGTATAACGTATAACGTATAACGTATAACGTATAACGTATAACGTATAACGTATAACGTATAACGTATAACGTATAACGTATAACGTATAACGTATAACGCATACCGTATAACGCATAACGTATAACGCATAACGTATAACGCATAACGTATAACGTATAACGTATAACGAATAACGTATAACGTATAACGTATAACGTATAATCCGTATAACCTATGACGTATAACGTATAACTTAAAACGTATAACGTATAACGTATAACGTACAACGTATAACGTATCACATATAACGTATTACGAATAACGTATAACGTATGACGTATAACGTATAACGTATAACGTATAACGTATAACGGATAACGTATAACGTATAACGTATAACGTATAACGTATAACGTATAACGTATAACGTATAACGTATAACGTATAACGTATAACGTATAACGTATAACGTATAACGTATAACGTATAACGTATAACGTATAACGTATAACGTATAACGTATAACGTATAAAGTATAACGTATAACGTATAACGTATAACGTATAACGTACAACGTATAACGTATAACATGTAATGTATAACGTATAACGTATAACGAATAACATATAACGTATAACGTATAACGTACAACGTATAACGTATAACGTATAACGTATAACGTATAACGTATAACGTATAACGTATAACGTATAACGTATAACGAATAACGTATAACGTATAACGTATAACGTACAACGTATAACGTATAACGTATAACGTATAACGTATAGCGTATCACGTATAACGTATTACGAATAACGTATAACGTATGACGTATAACGTATAACGTATAACGTATAACGTATAACGTATAACGTATAACGTATAACGTATAACGTATAACGTACAACGTATAACGTACAACGTATAACGTATAACGTATAACGTATAACGTATAACGTATAACGTATAACGTATAACGTATAACGTATAACGTATAACGTATAACGTATAACGTATAACGTACAACGTATAACGTATAACGTATAACGTATAACGTATAACGTATAACGTATAACGTATAACGTATAACATGTAATGTATAACGTATAACGTATAACGTATAACGAATAACGTATAACGTATAACGCATCACGTATAACGTATTACGAATAACGTATAACGTATGACGTATAACGTATAACGTATAACGTATAACGTATAACGTATAACGTATAACGTATAACTCATAACGTATAACGTATAACGTATAACGTATAACGTATAACGAATAACGTATAACGTATAACGTATAACGTATAATCCGTATAACCTATGACCAATAACGTATAACTAATAACGTATAACGTATAACGTATAACGTACAACGTATAACGTATAACGTATAACGTATAACGTATAACGTATAACGTATAACGTATAACGTATAACGTATAAAGTATAACGTATAGCGTACAACGTATGACGTATAACGTATATCGTATAACGTATAACGTATAACGTATAACGTATAACGTATAACGTATAACGTATCACGTATAACGTATTACGAATAACGTATAACGTATAACGTATAACGTATAACGTATAACGTATAACGTATAACGTATAACGTATAACGTATAACGCATAAAGTATAACGCATAACGTATAACGCATAACGTATAACGCATAACGTATAACGCATAACGTATAACGCATAACGTATAACGCATAACGTATAACGTATAACGTATAACGTATAACGTATAACGTATAACGTATAACGTATAACGTATAACGTATAACGTATAACGTATAACGTATAACGTATAACGTATAACGTATAACGTATAACGTATAACGTATAACGTATAACGTATAACGTATAACGTATAACTCATAACGTATAACCTATAACGTATAACGTATAACGTATAACGAATAACGTATAACGTATAACGTATAACGTATAATCCGTATAACCTATGACGTATAACGTATAACTTATAACGTATAACGTATAACGTGTAACGTATAACGTACAACGTATAACGTATCACGTATAACGTATTACGAATAACGTATAACGTATGACGTTTAACGTATAACGTATAACGTATAACGCATAACGTATAACGTATAACGTATAACGTATAACGTATAACGTATAACGTATAACGTATAACGTATAACGTATAACGTATAACGTATAACGTATAACGTATAACGTATAACGTATAAAGTATAACGTATAACGTATAACGTATAACGTATAACGTACAACGTATAACGTATAACATGTAATGTATAACGTATAACGTATAACGAATAACATATAACGTATAACGTATAACGTAAAACGTATAACGTATAACGTATAACGTATAACGTATAACGTATAACGTATAACGTATAACGTATAACGTATAACGTATAACGTATAACGTATAACGTATAACGTACAACGTATAACGTACAACGTATAACGTATAACGTATAACGTATAACGTATAACGTATAACGTATAACGTATAACGTATAACGTATAACGTATAACGTATAACGTATAACGTATAACGTATAACGTATAACGTATAACATGTAATGTATAACGTATAACGTATAACGTATAACGAATAACGTATAACGTATAACGCATCTCGTATAACGTATTACGAATAACGTATAACGTATGACGTATAACGTATAACGTATAACGTATAACGTATAACGTATAACGTATAACGTATAACATGTAATGTACAACGTATAACGTATAACGAATAACGTATAACGTATAACGTATAACGTACAACGTATAACGTATAACGTATAACGTATAACGTATAGCGTATCACGTATAACGTATTACGAATAACGTATAACGTATGACGTATAACGTATAACGTATAACGTATAACGTATAACGTATAACGTATAACGTATAACGTATAACGTATAACGTATAACGTATAACATGTAATGTATAACGTATAACGTATATCGAATAACGTATAACGTATAACGTATAACGTACAACGTATAACGTATAACGTATAACGTATAACGTATAACGTAAAACGTATAACGTATAACGTATAACGTATAACGTATAACGTATAACGTATAACGTATAACGTATAACATGTAATGTATAACGTATAACGTATAACGTATAACGTATAACGTACAACGTATAACGTATAACGTATAACGTATAACGTATAACGTATATCGTATAACGTATAACGTATAACGTATAACGTATAACGTATAACGTACAACGTATAACGTACAACGTATAACGTACAACGTATAACGTACAACGTATAACGTACAACGTATAACGTATAAAGTATAACGTATAGCGTACAACGTATAACGTATAACGTATATCGTATAACGTATAACGTATAACGTATAACGTGTAACGTATAACGTATAACGTATAACATGTAATGTATAACGTATAACGTATAATGTGTAACGTATAACGTATAACGTATAACATGTAATGTATAACGTATAACGTATAATGTGTAACGTATAACGTATAACGTATAACGTACAACGTATAACGTATCACGTATAACGTATTACGAATAACGTATAACGTATAACGTATAACGTAACACCTATAACGTATAGAGTATAACGTATAGCGTACAACGTATAACGTATAACGTATATCGTATAACGTATAACGTATAACGTGTAACGTATAACGTATAACGTATAACGCATAACGTATAACGTATAACGTATAACGTATAAAGTATAACGTATAACGTATAACGTATAACGTATAACGTATAACGTATAACGTATAACGTATAACATGTAATGTATAACGTATAACGTATAACGAATAACGTATAACGTATAACGTATAACGTACAACGTATAACGTATAACGTATAACGTATAACGTATAACGTATAACGTATAACGTATAACGTATAACGTATAACGTATAACGTATAACGTATAACGTACAACGTACAACGTACAACGTACAACGTACAACGTACAACGTACAACGTAGAACGTATAACGTATAACGTATAACGTATAACGTATAACGTATAACGTATAACGTATAACGTATAACGTATAACGTATAACGTATAACGTATAACGTATAACGTATAACGTATAACGTATAACGTATAACGTATAACGTATAACGTACAACGTATAACGTATCGCGTATAACGTATTACGAATGACGTATAACGTATGACGTATAACGTATAACGTATAACGTATAACGTATAACGTATAACGTATAACGTATAACGTATAACGTATAACGTATAACGTATAACGTAAAACATGTAATGTATAACGTATAACGTATAACGAATAACGTATAACGTATAACGTATAACGTATAACGTACAACGTATAACGTATAACGTATAACGTATAACGTATAACGTATAACGTATAACGTACAACGTATAACGTATCACGTATAACGTATTACGAATGACGTATAACGTATGACGTATAACGTATAACGTATAACGTATAACGTATAACGTATAACGTATAACGTATAACGTATAACGTATAACGTATAACGTATAACGTAAAACATGTAATGTATAACGTATAACGTATAACGAATAACGTATAACGTATAACGTATAACGTATAACGTACAACGTATAACGTATAAAGTATCACGTATAACGTATTACGAATAACGTATAACGTATAACGTATAACGTATAACGTAACACCTATAACGTATAACGTATGACGTATAACGTATAACGTATAACGTATAACGTATTACGTATAACGTATAACGTATAACATATTACGTATAACCTATGACGTATAACGTATAACGTATAACGTATAACGTATAACGTATAACATGTAATGTATAACGTATAACGTATAATGTGTAACGTATAACGTATAACGTATAACGTACAACGTATAACGTATCACGTATAACGTATTACGAATAACGTATAACGTATAACGTATAACGTAACACCTATAACATATAAAGTATAACGTATAGCGTACAACGTATAACGTGTAACGTATATCGTATAACGTATAACGTATAACGTATAACGTACAACGTATAACGTATAACGTACAACGTATAACGTATAACATGTAATGTATAACGTATAACGTATAACGAATAACATATAACGTATAACGTATAACGTACAACGTATAACGTATAACGTATAACGTATAACGTATAACGTATAACATATAACGTATAACGTATAACGTATAACGTATAACGTATAACGTATAACGTATAACGTATAACGTATAACGTATACCGTATAACGTATAACGTATAACTTATAACGTATATCGTAAAACGTATAACGTATGACGTATAAAGAATGACGTATAACGTATAACGTATAAAGAATAACGTATAACGTATAACGTATAACGAATAACGTAAAACGTATAACGTATAACGCATAACGTATAACGTATAACGTATAACGTATAACGTAAAACGTATAACGCATAACGTATATCGTATACCGTATAACGTATAACGTATATCGTATAACGTATAACGCATAAAGAATAACGTATAACGTATAACGTATAACGTATAACGTATAACGAATAACGTAAAACGTATAACGCATAACATATATCGTATACCGTATAACGTATAACGTATATCGTATAACGTATAACGCATAAAGAATAACGTATAACGTATAACCTATGACGTATAACGTATAACGTATAACGTATATCGTATAACGTATAACGTATAACGTATAACGTATAACGTATGACGTATAACGTATAACGTATAACGTATAACGTATAACGTATAACGTATAACGTATAACGTATTACGTATAACGTATAACGTATAACGTATAACGTATACCGTATGACGTATAACGTATGACGTATCACGAATAACGTAAAACGTATAACGCATAACGTATAACGTATAACGTGTAACGAAGAACGTATAACGAATAACGTAAAACGTATAACGCTTAACATGTAACGTATAACGTATAACGTATAACGTATAACGTATAACGTATAACGTATAACGTATAACATATGACGTATAAGGTATAACGTATAACGTAAAACGTATAACGCATAACGTATATCGTATACCGTATAACGTATAACGTATATCGTATAACGTATAACGCATAAAGAATAACGTATAACGTATAACCTATGACGTATATCGTGTAACGTATAACGTATAACGTATATCGTATAACGTATAACGTATAACGTATAACGTATAACGTATAACGTATAACGTATAACGTATAACGTATAACGAATAACGTATAACGTAAAACGTATAACGTATAACGTATAACGTATAACGTATAACCTATGACGTATAACGTATAACGTATAACGTATAACGTATAAAGTATAACGTATAACGTATAACCTATAACGTATAACGTGTAACGAAGAACGTATAACGAATAACGTAAAACGTATAACGCATAACATGTAACGTATAACGTATCACGTATAACGTATAACGTATAACGTATAACGTATAACGTATAACGTATAACGTATAACGTATAACGTATAACGTATAACGTATAACGTATAACGTATAACGTATAACGTAGAACGTAGAACGTATAACGTATAACGTATATCGTAAAACGTATAACGTATAACGTATAACGTATAACGTATAACGTATAACGTATAACGTATAACGTATAACGTATAACGTATAACGTATAACGTATAACGTATAACGTATAACGTATAACGTATAACGTATAACGTATACCGTATAACGTATAACGTATAACTTATAACGTATATCGTAAAACGTATAACGTATGACGTATAAAGAATAACGTATAACGTATAACGTATAAAGAATAACGTATAACGTATAACGTATAACGAATAACGTAAAACGTATAACGTATAACGCATAACGTATAACGTATAACGTGTAACGAAGAACGTATAACGAATAACGTATAAGGTATATCGTATAACGTAGAACGTATAACGTATAACGTATATCGTAAAACGTATAACGTATAACGTATAACGTATAACGTATTACGTATAACGTTTAACGTATAACGTATACCGTATAACGTATAACGTATAACGTACAACGTATATCGTAAAACGTATAACGTATGACGTATAAAGAATAACGTATAACGTATAACGTATAAAGAATAACGTATAACGTATAACGTATAACGAATAACGTAAAGCGTATAACGCATAACGTATAACGTATAACGTGTAACGAAGAACGTAGAACGAATAACGTATAACGTATATCGTATAACGTATAACGTATAACGTATAACGTATAACGTATAACGTATAACGTATAACGTATAACGTATAACGTATAACGTATAACGTATAACGTATAACGTATAACGTATAACGTATAACGTATAACGTATAACGTATAACGTATAACGTATAACGTATAACGTATAACGTATAACGAATAACGTAAAACGTATGACGCATTACATATTACGTATAACGTAGAACGTATAACGTATAACGTATATCGTAAAATGTATAACGTATAACGTATAACGTATAACGTATAAAGTATAACGTATAACGTATAACCTATAACGTATAACGTGTAACGAAGAACGTATAACGAATAACGTAAAACGTATAACGCATAACATGTAACGTATAACGTATTACGTATAACGTATAACGTATAACGTATAACGTATAACGTATAACGTATAACGCATAACATGTAACGTATAACGTATTACGTATAACGTATAACGTATAACGTATAACGTATAACGTATAACGTATAACGTATAACGTATAACGTATAACGTAGAACGTAGAACGTATAACGTATAACGTATATCGTAAAACGTATAACGTATAACGTATAACGTATAACGTATAACGTATAACGTATAACGTATAACGTATAACGTATAACGTATAACGTATAACGTATAACGTATAACGTATAACGTATACCGTATAACGTATAACGTATAACTTATAACGTATATCGTAAAACGTATAACGTATGACGTATAAAGAATAACGTATAACGTATAACGTATAAAGAATAACGTATAACGTATAACGTATAACGAATAACGTAAAACGTATAAAGTATAACGCATAACGTATAACGTATAACGTGTAACGTATATCGTAAAACGTATAACGTATGACGTATAAAGAATAACGTATAACGTATAACGTATAAAGAATAACGTATAACGTATAACGTATAACGAATAACGTAAAACGTATAACGTATAACGTATAACGAATAACGTATAACGTATAACGTGTAACGAAGAACGTATAACGAATAACGTATAAGGTATATCGTATAACGTATAACGTATAACGTATAACGTATAGCGTATAACGTATAACGTATAACGTATAACGTATAACGTATAACGTATAACGTATAACGTATAACGAATAACGTATAACGTATAACGTGTAACGAAGAACGTATAACGAATAACGAATAACGTATATCGTATAACGTAGAACGTATAACGTATAACGTATAACGTATAACGTATAACGTATAACGTATAACGTATAACGTATAACGTATAACGTATAACGTATAACGTATAACGTATAACGTATAACGTATAACGTATATCGTATAACGTAGAACGTATAACGTATAACGTATATCGTAAAATGTATAACGTATAACGTATAACGTATAACGTATAACGTATAACGTATAGCGTATAAAGTATAACGTATAACGAATAACGTAAAACGTATGACGCATTACATATTACGTATAACGTATAACGTATAACGTATAACGTATAACGTATAACGAGTAACGTAAAACGTATGACGCATTACATATTACGTATAACGTAGAACGTATAACGTATAACGTATATCGTAAAACGTATAACATATAACGTATAACGTATAACGTATAACGTATAACGTATAACGTATAACGTATAACGTAAAACGTATAACGTATTACGTATAACGTATAACGTATAACGTATAACGTATAACGTATAACGTATAACGTATAACGTATAACGTATAACGAATAACGTAAAACGTATGACGCATTACATATTACGTATAACGTAGAACGTATAACGTATAACGTATATCGTAAAACGTATAACGTATAACGTATAACGTATAACGTATAACGTATAACGAATAACGTAAAACGTATTACGCATAACGTATAACGTATAACGTGTAACGAAGAACGTATAACGAATAACGTATAACGTATATCGTATAACGTAGAACGTATAACGTATAACGTATAACGTGTAACGAAGAACGTATAACGAATAACGTATAACGTATATCGTATAACGTAGAACGTATAACGTATAACGTACAACGTATAACGTATAACGTATAACGTATACCGTATAACGTATAACGTATAACTTATAACGTATATCGTAAAACGTATAACGTATGACGTATAAAGAATAACGTATAACGTATAACGTATAAAGAATAACGTATAACGTATAACGTATAACGAATAACGTAAAAGGTATAACGTGTAACGCATAACGTATAACGTATAACGCATAACGTATAACGTATAACGTGTAACGAAGAACGTATAACGAATAACGTATAACGTATATCGTATAACGTAGAACGTATAACGTATAACGTATAACGTAAAACGTATGACGCATAACGTATAACGTATAACGTGTAACGAAGAACGTATAACGAATAACGTATAAGGTATATCGTATAACGTATAACGTATAACGTATAACGTATATCGTAAAACGTATAACGTATAACGTATAACGTATAACGTATAACGTATAACGTATAACGTATTACGTATAACGTATAACGTATAACGTATACCGTATAACGTATAACGTATAACGTACAACGTATATCGTAAAACGTATAACGTATGACGTATAAAGAATAACGTATAACGTATAACGTATAAAGAATAACGTATAACGTATAACGTATAACGAATAACGTAAAGCGTATAACGCATAACGTATAACGTATAACGTGTAACGAAGAACGTAGAACGAATAACGTATAACGTATATCGTATAACGTATAACGTATAACGTATAACGTATAACGTATAACGTATAACGTATAACGTATAACGTAAAACGTATAACGTATTACGTATAACGTATAACGTATAACGTATAACGTATAACGTATAACGTATAACGTATAACGTATAACGTATAACGTATAACGAATAACGTAAAACGTATGACGCATTACATATTACGTATAACGTAGAACGTATAACGTATAACGTATATCGTAAAACGTATAACGTATAACGTATAACGTATAACGTATAACGTATAACGAATAACGTAAAACGTATTACGCATAACGTATAACGTATAACGTGTAACGAAGAACGTATAACGAATAACGTATAACGTATATCGTATAACGTAGAACGTATAACGTATAACGTATAACGTATAACGTATAACGTATACCGTATAACGTATAACGTATAACTTATAACGTATATCGTAAAACGTATAACGTATGACGTATAAAGAATAACGTATAACGTATAACGTATAAAGAATAACGTATAACGTATAACGTATAACGAATAACGTAAAACGTATAACGTATAACGCATAACGTATAACGTATAACGTGTAACGAAGAACGTATAACGAATAACGTATAAGGTATATCGTATAACGTAGAACGTATAACGTATAACGTATATCGTAAAACGTATAACGTATAACGTATAACGTATAACGTATTACGTATAACGTATAACGTATAACGTATACCGTATAACGTATAACGTATAACGTACAACGTATATCGTAAAACGTATAACGTATGACGTATAAAGAATAACGTATAACGTATAACGTATAAAGAATAACGTATAACGTATAACGTATAACGAATAACGTAAAGCGTATAACGCATAACGTATAACGTATAACGTGTAACGAAGAACGTAGAACGAATAACGTATAACGTATATCGTATAACGTATAACGTATAACGTATAACGTATAACGTATAACGTATAACGTATAACGTATAACGTATAACGTATAACGTATAACGTATAACGTATAACGTATAACGTATAACGTATAACGTATAACGTATAACGTATAACGTATAACGTATAACGTATAACGTATAACGTATAACGAATAACGTAAAACGTATGACGCATTACATATTACGTATAACGTAGAACGTATAACGTATAACGTATATCGTAAAATGTATAACGTATAACGTATAACGTATAACGTGTAACGAAGAACGTATAACGAATAACGTATAACGTATATCGTATAACGTAGAACGTATAACGTATAACGTATAACGTATAACGTATAACGTATAACCTATGACGTATAACGTATAACGTATAACGTATAACGTATAAAGTATAACGTATAACGTATAACCTATAACGTATAACGTGTAACGAAGAACGTATAACGAATAACGTAAAACGTATAACGCATAACATGTAACGTATAACGTATTACGTATAACGTATAACGTATAACGTATAACGCATAACATGTAACGTATAACGTATTACGTATAACGTATAACGTATAACGTATAACGTATAACGTATAACGTATAACGTATAACGTATAACGTATAACGTAGAACGTAGAACGTATAACGTATAACGTATATCGTAAAACGTATAACGTATAACGTATAACGTATAACGTATAACGTATAACGTATAACGTATAACGTATAACGTATAACGTATAACGTATAACGTATAACGTATAACGTATAACGTATACCGTATAACGTATAACGTATAACTTATAACGTATATCGTAAAACGTATAACGTATGACGTATAAAGAATAACGTATAACGTATAACGTATAAAGAATAACGTATAACGTATAACGTATAACGAATAACGTAAAACGTATAACGTATAACGCATAACGTATAACGTATAACGTGTAACGAAGAACGTATAACGAATAACGTATAAGGTATATCGTATAACGTAGAACGGATAACGTATAACGTATATCGTAAAACGTATAACGTATAACGTATAACGTATAACGTATAACGTATAACGTATAACGTATAACATATACCGTTTAACGTATAACGTATAACGTACAACGTATAACGTATAACGTATAACGTATAACGTATACCGTATAACGTATAACGTATAACTTATAACGTATATCGTAAAACGTATAACGTATGACGTATAAAGAATAACGTATAACGTATAACGTATAAAGAATAACGTATAACGTATAACGTATAACGAATAACGTAAAACGTATAACGTGTAACGCATAACGTATAACGTATAACGCATAACGTATAACGTATAACGTGTAACGAAGAACGATTAACGAATAACGTATAACGTATATCGTATAACGTAGAACGTATAACGTATAACGTATAACGTATAACGTATAACGTATAACGTATAACGCATAACGTATAACGTATAACGTATAACGTATAACGTATAACGTATAACGTATAACGTATAACGTATAACGAATAACGTATAACGTATAACGTGTAACGAAGAACGTATAACGAATAACGTATAAGGTATATCGTATAACGTATAACGTATAACGTATAACGTATAGCGTATAACGTATAACGTATAACGTATAACGTATAACGTATAACGTATACCGTTTAACGTATAACGTATAACGTACAACGTATAACGTATAACGTATAACGTATAACGTATACCGTATAACGTATAACGTATAGCTTATAACGTATATCGTAAAACGTATAACGTATGACGTATAAAGAATAACGTATAACGTATAACGTATAAAGAATAACGTATAACGTATAACGTATAACGAATAACGTAAAACGTATAACGTGTAACGCATAACGTATAACGTATAACGCATAACGTATAACGTATAACGTGTAACGAAGAACGTATAACGAATAACGTATAACGTATATCGTATAACGTAGAACGTATAACGTATAACGTATAACGTATAACGTATAACGTATAACGTATAACGTATAACGTATAACGTATAACGTATAACGTATAACGTATAACGTATAACGTATAACGTATAACGTATAACGTATAACGTATAACGTATAACGTAGAACGTATAACGTATAACGTATATCGTAAAATGTATAACGTATAACGTATAACGTATAACGTATAACGTATAACGTATAACGTATAGCGTATAAAGTATAACGTATAACGTATAACGTATATCGTAAAACGTATAACATATAACGTATAACGTATAACGTATAACGTATAACGTATAACGTATAACGTATAACGTAAAACGTATAACGTATTACGTATAACGTATAACGTATAACGTATAACGTATAACGTATAACGTATAACGTATAACGTATAACGTATAACGTATAACGAATAACGTAAAACGTATGACGCATTACATATTACGTATAACGTAGAACGTATAACGTATAACGTATATCGTAAAACGTATAACGTATAACGTATAACGTATAACGTATAACGAATAACGTAAAACGTATTACGCATAACGTATAACGTATAACGTGTAACGAAGAACGTATAACGAATAACGTATAACGTATATCGTATAACGTAGAACGTATAACGTATAACGTATAACGTGTAACGAAGAACGTATAACGAATAACGTATAACGTATATCGTATAACGTATAACGAATAACGTAAAACGTATAACGTGTAACGCATAACGTATAACGTATAACGCATAACGTATAACGTATAACGTATAACGTATAACGTAGAACGTATAACATATACCGTTTAACGTATAACGTATAACGTACAACGTATAACGTATAACGTATAACGTATAACGTATACCGTATAACGTATAACGTATAACTTATAACGTATATCGTAAAACGTATAACGTATGACGTATAAAGAATAACGTATAACGTATAACGTATAAAGAATAACGTATAACGTATAACGTATAACGAATAACGTAAAACGTATAACGTGTAACGCATAACGTATAACGTATAACGCATAACGTATAACGTATAACGTGTAACGAAGAACGTATAACGAATAACGTATAACGTATATCGTATAACGTAGAACGTATAACGTATAACGTATAACGTATAACGTATAACGTATAACGTATAACGTATAACGTATAACGTATAACGTATAACGTATAACGTATAACGTATAACGTATAACGTATAACGTATAACGTATAACGTATAACGAATAACGTATAACGTATAACGTGTAACGAAGAACGTATAACGAATAACGTATAAGGTATATCGTATAACGTATAACGTATAACGTATAACGTATAGCGTATAACGTATAACGTATAACGTATAACGTATAACGTATAACGTATACCGTTTAACGTATAACGTATAACGTACAACGTATAACGTATAACGTATAACGTATAACGTATACCGTATAACGTATAACGTATAACTTATAACGTATATCGTAAAACGTATAACGTATGACGTATAAAGAATAACGTATAACGTATAACGTATAAAGAATAACGTATAACGTATAACGTATAACGAATAACGTAAAACGTATAACGTGTAACGCATAACGTATAACGTATAACGCATAACGTATAACGTATAACGTGTAACGAAGAACGTATAACGAATAACGTATAACGTATATCGTATAACGTAGAACGTATAACGTATAACGTATAACGTATAACGTATAACGTATAACGTATAACGTATAACGTATAACGTATAACGTATAACGTATAACGTATAACGTATAACGTATAACGTATAACGTATAACGTATAACGTATAACGTATAACGTATAACGTAGAACGTATAACGTATAACGTATATCGTAAAATGTATAACGTATAACGTATAACGTATAACGTATAACGTATAACGTATAACGTATAGCGTATAAAGTATAACGTATAACGAATAACGTAAAACGTATGACGCATTACATATTACGTATAACGTATAACGTATAACGTATAACGTATAACGTATAACGAGTAACGTAAAACGTATGACGCATTACATATTACGTATAACGTAGAACGTATAACGTATAACGTATATCGTAAAACGTATAACATATAACGTATAACGTATAACGTATAACGTATAACGTATAACGTATAACGTATAACGTAAAACGTATAACGTATTACGTATAACGTATAACGTATAACGTATAACGTATAACGTATAACGTATAACGTATAACGTATAACGTATAACGAATAACGTAAAACGTATGACGCATTACATATTACGTATAACGTAGAACGTATAACGTATAACGTATATCGTAAAACGTATAACGTATAACGTATAACGTATAACGTATAACGAATAACGTAAAACGTATTACGCATAACGTATAACGTATAACGTGTAACGAAGAACGTATAACGAATAACGTATAACGTATATCGTATAACGTAGAACGTATAACGTATAACGTATAACGTGTAACGAAGAACGTATAACGAATAACGTATAACGTATATCGTATAACGTAGAACGTATAACGTATAACGTACAACGTATAACGTATAACGTATAACGTATACCGTATAACGTATAACGTATAACTTATAACGTATATCGTAAAACGTATAACGTATGACGTATAAAGAATAACGTATAACGTATAACGTATAAAGAATAACGTATAACGTATAACGTATAACGAATAACGTAAAACGTATAACGTGTAACGCATAACGTATAACGTATAACGCATAACGTATAACGTATAACGTGTAACGAAGAACGTATAACGAATAACGTATAACGTATATCGTATAACGTAGAACGTATAACGTATAACGTATAACGTATAACGTATAACGTATAACGTATAACGTATAACGTATAACGTATAACGTATAACGTATAACGTATAACGTATAACGTATAACGTATAACGTATAACGCATAACGTATAACGTATAACGCATAACGTATAACGTATAACGTGTAACGAAGAACGTATAACGTATAACGTATAACGTAGAACGTATAACGTAGAACGTATAACGTATAACGTATATCGTAAAATGTATAACGTATAACGTATAACGTATAACGTATAACGTATAACGTATAGCGTATAAAGTATAACGTATAACGAATAACGTAAAAGTTATGACGCATTACATATTACGTATAACGTATAACGTATAACGTATAACGCATAACGTATAACGTATAACGTGTAACGAAGAACGTATAACGTATAACGTATAACGTAGAACGTATAACGTAGAACGTATAACGTATAACGTATATCGTAAAATGTATAACGTATAACGTATAACGTATAACGTATAACGTATAACGTATAGCGTATAAAGTATAACGTATAACGAATAACGTAAAAGTTATGACGCATTACATATTACGTATAACGTATAACGTATAACGTATAACGTATAACGTATAACGTATAACGTATATCGTATAACGTATAACGTATAACGTATAACGTATAACGTATAACGTATAACGTATAACGAATAACGTATAACGTAAAACGTATAACGTATAACGTATAACGTATAACGTATAACCTATGACGTATAACGTATGACGCATAACGTATAACGTATAACGTGTAACGAAGAACGTATAACGAATAACGTATAAGGTATATCGTATAACGTAGAACGTATAACGTATAACGTATATCGTAAAACGTATAACGTATAACGTATAACGTATAACGTATAACGTATAACGTATAACGTATAACGTATACCGAATAACGTATAACGTATAACGTACAACGTATATCGTAAAACGTATAACGTATAACGTATAACGTATAACGTATAACGTATAACGTATAACGTATAACGTATACCGTATAACGTATAACGTATAACGTATAACGTATAACGTATAACGTATAACGTATAACGTATAACGTATAACGTAAAACGTATAACGCATAACGTATATCGTATACCGTATAACGTATAACGTATATCGTATAACGTATTACGCATAAAGAATAACGTATAACGTATAACGTATAACGTATAACGTATAACGTATAACGAATAACGTAAAACGTATAACGCAAAACGTATATCGTATACCGTATAACGTATAACGTATATCGTATAACGTATAACGCATAAAGAGTAACATATAGCGTATAACCTATGACGTATAACGTATAACGTATAACGTATATCGTATAACGTATAACGTATAACGTATAACGTATGACGTATAACGTATAACGTATAACGTATAACGTATAACGTATAACGTATAACGTATAACGTATAACGTATAACGTATAACGTATCACGTATAACGTATACCGTATGACGTATAACGTATGACGTATCACGAATAACGTAAAACGTATAACGCATAACGTATAACGTATAACGTGTAACGAAGAACGTATAACGAATAACGTAAAACGTATAACGCTTAACATGTAACGTATAACGTATAACGTATAACGTATAACGTATAACGTATAACGTATAACGTATAACGAATAACGTATAACGTAAAACGTATAACGTATAACGTATAACGTATAACGTATAACCTATGACGTATAACGTATAACGTATAACGTATAACGTATAAAGTATAACGTATAACGTATAACGTATAACGTATAACGTATAACGTATAACGTATAACGTATAACGTATAACGTATAACGTATAACGTATACCGTATAACGTATAACGTATAACTTATAACGTATATCGTAAAACGTATAACGTATGACGTATAAAGAATAACGTATAACGTATAACGTATAAAGAATAACGTATAACGTATAACGTATAACGAATAACGTAAAACGTATAACGTATAACGCATAACGTATAACGTATAACGTGTAACGAAGAACGTATAACGAATAACGTATAAGGTATATCGTATAACGTAGAACGTATAACGTATAACGTATATCGTAAAACGTATAACGTATAACGTATAACGTACAACGTATATCGTAAAACGTATAACGTATGACGTATAAAGAATAACGTGTAACGTATAACGTATAAAGAATAACGTATAACGTATAACCTATGACGTATAACGTATAACGTATAACGTATAACGTATATCGTATAACGTATAACGTATAACGTATAACGTATAACGTATAACGTATATTGTAGAACGTATAACGTATAACGTATATCGTAAAACGTATAACGTATAACGTATAACGTATAACGTATAACGTATAACGTATAACGTATAACGTATACCGTATAACGTATAACGTATAACGTATAACGTATAACGTATAACGTATAACGTATAACGTATAACATATAACGTATTACGTATAACGTATAACGTATAACGAATAACGTAAAACGTATAACGCATAACGTATAACGTATAACGTATAACGTATAACGTATAACGTATAACGTATAACGTATAACGTATAACGTAAAACGTATAACGCATAACGTATATCGTATACCGTATAACGTATAACGTATATCGTATAACGTATTACGCATAAAGAATAACGTATAACGTATAACGTATAACGTATAACGTATAACGAATAACGTAAAACGTATAACGTATAACGTATAACGTATAACGTATAACGTATAACGTATAACGTATAACGTATAACGTATAACGTATAACGTATATCGTATAACGTATAACGTACAACGTATAACGTATAACGTATAACGTATATTGTAGAACGTATAACGTATAACGTATAACGTATAACGTATAACGCATAAAGAATAACGTATAACGTATAACCTATGACGTATAACGTATACCGTATAACGTATAACGTATAACGTATAACGTATAACGTATAACGTATAACGTATAACGTATAACGTATAACGTATAACGTATAACGTATAACGTATAACGTATAACGTATAACGTATAACGTATAACGTATAACGTATAACGTATAACCTATAACGTATAACGTATAACGTATAACGTACAACGTACAACGTATATCGTAAAACGTATAACGTATGACGTATAAAGAATAACGTATGACGTATAACGTATAAAGAATAACGTATAACGTATAACCTATGACGTATAACGTATAACGTATAACGTATAACGTATATCGTATAACGTATAACGTATAACGTATAACGTATAACGTATAACGTATATTGTAGAACGTATAACGTATAACGTATAACGTATAACGTATAACGCATAAAGAATAACGTATAACGTATAACCTATGACGTATAACGTATAACGTATAACGTATAACGTATATCGTATAACGTATAACGTATAACGTATAACGTATAACGTATAACGTATAACGTATAACGTATAACGTATAACGTATAACGTATAACGTATAACGTATTACGTATAACGTATAACGTATAACGTATAACGTATAACGTATAACGTATAACGTATAACGTATAACGTGTAACGTATAACGTATAACGTATAACGTATAACGTATAACGTATAACGTATAACGTATAACGTATAACCTATAACGTATAACGTATAACGTATAACGTATAACGTATAACGTATAACGTATAACGTATAACGTATAACGTATAACGTATAACGTATAACGTATAACGTATAACGTATAACGTGTAACGTATAACGTATAACGGATAACGTATAACGTATAACGTATAACGTATAACGTATAACGTATAACGTATAACGTATAACGTATATCGTATAACGTATATCGTATAACGTATAACGTATAACGTATAACGTATAACGTATAACGAATAACGTATAACGTAAAACGTATAACGTATAACGTATAACGTATAACGTATAACCTATGACGTATAACGTATGACGCATAACGTATAACGTATAACGTGTAACGAAGAACGTATAACGTATAACGTATAACGTATAACGTATAACGTATAACGTATAACGTATAACGTATACCGAATAACGTATAACGTATAACGTACAGCGTATATCGTAAAACGTATAACGTATAACGTATAACGTATAACGTATAACGTATAACGTATAACGTATAACGTATACCGTATAACGTATAACGTATAACGTATAACGTATAACGTATAACGAATAACGTATAACGTAAAACGTATAACGTATAACGTATAACGTATAACGTATAACCTATGACGTATAACGTATAACGTATAACGTATAACGTATAAAGTATAACGTATAATGTATAACGTATAACGTATAACGTATAACGTATAACGTATAACGTATAACGTATAACGTATAACGTATACCGAATAACGTATAACGTATAACGTACAGCGTATATCGTAAAACGTATAACGTATAACGTATAACGTATAACGTATAATGTATAACGTATAACGTATAACGTATACCGAATAACGTATAACGTATAACGTACAGCGTATATCGTAAAACGTATAACGTATAACGTATAACGTATAACGTATAACGTATAACGTATAACGTATACCGTATAACGTATAACGTATAACGTATAACGTATAACGTATAACGTATAACGTATAACGTATAACGTATAACGTATAACGTATTACGTATAACGTATAACGTATAACGAATAACGTAAAACGTATAACGCATAACGTATAACGTATAACGTATAACGTATAACGTATAACGTATAACGTATAACGTATAACGTATAACGTAAAACGTATAACGCATAACGTATATCGTATACCGTATAACGTATAACGTATATCGTATAACGTATTACGCATAAAGAATAACGTATAACGTATAACGTATAACGTATAACGTATAACGAATAACGTAAAACGTATAACGTATAACGTATAACGTATAACGTATAACGTATAACGTGTAACGTATAACCTATGATGTATAACGTATAACGTATAACGTATAACGTATAAAGTATAACGTATAACGTATAACGTATAACGTATAACGTATAACCTATAACGTATAACGTATAACGTATCACGTATAACGTATAACGTATAACGTATAACGTATAACGTATAACGTATAACGTATAACCTATGACGTATAACGTATAACGTATAACGTGTAACGTATATCGTATAACGTATAACGTATAACGTATAACGTATAACGTATAACGTATAACGTATAACGAATAACGTATAACGTAAAACGTATAACGTATAACGTATAACGTATAACGTATAACCAATGACGTATAACGTATAACGCATAACGTTTAACGTATAACGTGTAACAAAGAACGTATAACGCATAACGTTTAACGTATAACGTGTAACAAAGAACGTATAACGAATAACGTATAACGTATATCGTATAACGTAGAACGTATAACGTATAACGTATAACGTATAACGTATAACGTATTACGTATAACGTATAACGTATAACGTATAACGTATAACGTATAACGTATAACGTATAACGTATAACGTATAACGTAAAACGTATAACGTATTACGTATAACGTATAACGTATAACGTATAACGTATAACGTATAACGTATAACGTATAACGTATAACGTATAACGTATAACGAATAACGTAAAACGTATGACGCATTACATATTACGTATAACGTAGAACGTATAACGTATAACGTATATCGTAAAACGTATAACGTATAACGTATAACGTATAACGTATAACGAATAACGTAAAACGTATAACGCATAACGTATAACGTATAACGTGTAACGAAGAACGTATAACGAATAACGTATAACGTATATCGTATAACGTAGAACGTATAACGTATAACGTATAACGTGTAACGAAGAACGTATAACGAATAACGTATAACGTATATCGTATAACGTAGAACGTATAACGTATAACGTACAACGTATAACGTATAACGTATAACGTATACCGTATAACGTATAACGTATAACTTATAACGTATATCGTAAAACGTATAACGTATGACGTATAAAGAATAACGTATAACGTATAACGTATAAAGAATAACGTATAACGTATAACGTATAACGAATAACGTAAAACGTATAACGTGTAACGCATAACGTATAACGTATAACGTATAACGTATAACGTATAACGTATAACGTATGACGTATAACGTATAACGTATAACGTATAACGTATAACGTATAACGTATAACGTATAACGTATAACGTATAACGTATAACGTATAACGTATAACGTATAACGTATAACGTATAACGTATACCGTATGACGTATAACGTATGACGTATAACGTATAACGTATCACGAATAACGTAAAACGTATAACGCATAACGTATAACGTATAACGTGTATCGAAGAACGTATAACGAATAACGTAAAACGTATAACGCATAACATGTAACGTATAACGAATAACGTATAACGTATAACGTATAACGTAGAACGTGTAACGCATAACGTATATCGTATACCGTATATCGTATAACGTATAACGTATAACGTATAACGTATAACGTATACCGTATAACGTATAACGTATAACGTATATCGTATAACGTATAACGTATAACGTATACCGTATAACGTATAACGTATAACGTATATCGTATAACGTATAACGTATAACGTATAACGTATAACGTATAACGTATAACGTATAACGTATAACGTATAACGTATAACGTATAACGTATAACGTATAACGTATAACGTATAACGTATAACGTATAACGTATAACGTATATCGTATAACGTATAACGCATAAAGAATAACGTATAACGTATAACCTATGACGTATAACGTATAACGTATAACGTATAACGTATATCGTATAACGTATAACGTATAACGTATAACGTATAAAGAATAACGTATAACGTATAACGTATAACGTATAACGTATAACGTATAACGTATAACGTATAACGTATAACGTATAACGTATAACGTATAACGTATAACGTATAACGTATAACGTATAACGTATAACGTATAACGTATATCGTATAACGTATAACGCATAAAGAATAACGTATAACGTATAACCTATGATGTATAACGTATAACGTATAACGTATAACGTATAAAGTATAACGTATAACGTATAACGTATAACGTATAACGTATAACCTATAACGTATAACGTATAACGTATCACGTATAACGTATAACGTATAACGTATAACGTATAACGTATAACGTATAACGTATAACCTATGACGTATAACGTATAACTTATAACGTATATCGTAAAACGTATAACGTATGACGTATAACGTATAACGTATAACGTATACCGTATAACGTATAACGTATAACGTACAACGTATATCGTAAAACGTATAACTTATGACGTATAAAGAATAACGTATAACGTATAACGTATAAAGAATAACGTATAACGTATAACCTATGACGTATAACGTATAACGTATAACGTATAACGTATATCGTATAACGTATAACGTATAACGTATAACGTATAACGAATAACGTATAACGTAAAACGTATAACGTATAACGTATAACGTATAACGTATAACCTATGACGTATAACGTATGACGCATAACGTATAACGTATAACGTGTAACGAAGAACGTATAACGAATAACGTATAAGGTATATCGTAAAACGTAGAACGTATAACGTATAACGTATATCGTAAAACGTATAACGTATAACGTATAACGTATAACGTATAACGTATAACGTATAACGTATAACGTATACCGAATAACGTATAACGTATAACGTACAGCGTATATCGTAAAACGTATAACGTATAACGTATAACGTATAACGTATAACGTATAACGTATAACGTATACCGTATAACGTATAACGTATAACGTATAACGTATAACGTATAACGAATAACGTATAACGTAAAACGTATAACGTATAACGTATAACGTATAACGTATAACCTATGACGTATAACGTATAACGTATAACGTATAACGTATAAAGTATAACGTATAATGTATAACGTATAACGTATAACGTATAACGTATAACGTATAACGTATAACGTATAACGTATAACGTATACCGAATAACGTATAACGTATAACGTACAGCGTATATCGTAAAACGTATAACGTATAACGTATAACGTATAACGTATAACGTATAACGTATAACGTATACCGAATAACGTATAACGTATAACGTACAGCGTATATCGTAAAACGTATAACGTATAACGTATAACGTATAACGTATAACGTATAACGTATAACGTATACCGTATAACGTATAACGTATAACGTATAACGTATAACGTATAACGTATAACGTATAACGTATAACGTATAACGTATAACGTATTACGTATAACGTATAACGTATAACGAATAACGTAAAACGTATAACGCATAACGTATAACGTATAACGTATAACGTATAACGTATAACGTATAACGTATAACGTATAACGTATAACGTAAAACGTATAACGCATAACGTATATCGTATACCGTAAAACGTATAACGCATAACGTATAACGTAAAACGTATAACGTATAACGTATAACGTATACCGTATAACGTATAACGTATAACGTATAACGTATAACGTATAACGAATAACGTATAACGTAAAACGTATAACGTATAACGTATAACGTATAACGTATAACCTATGACGTATAACGTATAACGTATAACGTATAACGTATAAAGTATAACGTATAATGTATAACGTATAACGTATAACGTATAACGTATAACGTATAACGTATAACGTATAACGTATAACGTATACCGAATAACGTATAACGTATAACGTACAGCATATATCGTAAAACGTATAACGTATAACGTATAACGTATAACGTATAACGTATAACGTATAACGTATAACGTATACCGAATAACGTATAACGTATAACGTACAGCGTATATCGTAAAACGTATAACGTATAACGTATAACGTATAACGTATAACGTATAACGTATAACGTATACCGTATAACGTATAACGTATAACGTATAACGTATAACGTATAACGTATAACGTATAACGTATAACGTATAACGTATAACGTATTACGTATAACGTATAACGTATAACGAATAACGTAAAACGTATAACGCATAACGTATAACGTATAACGTATAACGTATAACGTATAACGTATAACGTATAACGTATAACGTATAACGTAAAACGTATAACGCATAACGTATATCGTATACCGTATAACGTATAACGTATATCGTATAACGTATTACGCATAAAGAATAACGTATAACGTATAACGTATAACGTATAACGTATAACGAATAACGTAAAACGTATAACGTATAACGTATAACGTATAACGTATAACGTATAACGTGTAACGTATAACCTATGATGTATAACGTATAACGTATAACGTATAACGTATAAAGTATAACGTATAACCTATAACGTATAACGTATAACGTATAACCTATAACGTATAACGTATAACGTATCACGTATAACGTATAACGTATAACGTATAACGTATAACGTATAACGTATAACGTATAACCTATGACGTATAACGTATAACGTATAACGTGTAACGTATATCGTATAACGTATAACGTATAACGTATAACGTATAACGTATAACGTATAACGTATAACGAATAACGTATAACGTGAAACGTATAACGTATAACGTATAACGTATAACGTATAACCAATGACGTATAACGTATAACGCATAACGTTTAACGTATAACGTGTAACAAAGAACGTATAACGCATAACGTTTAACGTATAACGTGTAACAAAGAACGTATAACGAATAACGTATAACGTATATCGTATAACGTAGAACGTATAGCGTATAACGTATAACGTATAACGTATTACGTATAACGTATAACGTATAACGTATAACGTATAACGTATAACGTATAACGTATAACGTATAACGTATAACGTAAAACGTATAACGTATTACGTATAACGTATAACGTATAACGTATAACGTATAACGTATAACGTATAACGTATAACGTATAACGTATAACGTATAACGTATAACGAATAACGTAAAACGTATGACGCATTACATATTACGTATAACGTAGAACGTATAACGTATAACGTATATCGTAAAACGTATAACGTATAACGTATAACGTATAACGTATAACGAATAACGTAAAACGTATAACGCATAACGTATAACGTATAACGTGTAACGAAGAACGTATAACGAATAACGTATAACGTATATCGTATAACGTAGAACGTATAACGTATATCGTATAACGTGTAACGAAGAACGTATAACGAATAACGTATAACGTATATCGTATAACGTAGAACGTATAACGTATAACGTACAACGTATAACGTATAACGTATAACGTATACCGTATAACGTATAACGTATAACTTATAACGTATATCGTAAAACGTATAACGTATGACGTATAAAGAATAACGTATAACGTATAACGTATAAAGAATAACGTATAACGTATAACGTATAACGAATAACGTAAAACGTATAACGTGTAACGCATAACGTATAACGTATAACGTATAACGTATAACGTATAACGTATAACGTATGACGTATAACGTATAACGTATAACGTATAACGTATAACGTATAACGTATAACGTATAACGTATAACGTATAACGTATAACGTATAACGTATAACGTATAACGTATAACGTATACCGTATGACGTATAACGTATGACGTATAACGTATAACGTATCACGAATAACGTAAAACGTATAACGCATAACGTATAACGTATAACGTGTATCGAAGAACGTATAACGAATAACGTAAAACGTATAACGCATAACATGTAACGTATAACGAATAACGTATAACGTATAACGTATAACGTAGAACGTGTAACGCATAACGTATATCGTATACCGTATATCGTATAACGTATAACGTATAACGTATAACGTATAACGTATACCGTATAACGTATAACGTATAACGTATATCGTATAACGTATAACGTATAACGTATACCGTATAACGTATAACGTATAACGTATATCGTATAACGTATAACGTATAACGTATAACGTATAACGTATAACGTATAACGTATAACGTTTAACGTATAACGTATAACGTATAACGTATAACGTATAACGTATATCGTATAACGTATAACGTATAACGTATACCGTATAACGTATAACGTATAACGTATATCGTATAACGTATAACGTATAACGTATAACGTATAACGTATAACGTATAACGTATAACGTTTAACGTATAACGTATAACGTATAACGTATAACGTATAACGTATAACGTATAACGTATAACGTATAACGTATAACGTATAACGTATATCGTATAACGTATAACGTATAAAGAATAACGTATAACGTATAACGTATAACGAATAACGTAAAACGTATAACGTATAACGCATAACGTATAACGTATAACGTGTAACGAAGAACGTATAACGAATAACGTATAAGGTATATCGTATAACGTAGAACGTATAACGTATAACGTATATCGTAAAACGTATAACGTATAACGTATAACGTATAACGTATATCGTATAACGTATAACGTATAACGTATAACGTATACCGTATAACGTATAACGTATAACTTATAACGTATATCGTAAAACGTATAACGTATGACGTATAAAGAATAACGTATAACGTATAACGTATAAAGAATAACGTATAACGTATAACGTATAACGAATAACGTAAAACGTATAACGTGTAACGCATAACGTATAACGTATAACGTATAACGTATACCGTATAACGTATAACGTATAACTTATAACGTATATCGTAAAACGTATAACGTATGACGTATAACGTATAACGTATAACGTATACCGTATAACGTATAACGTATAACGTACAACGTATATCGTAAAACGTATAACTTATGACGTATAAAGAATAACGTATAACGTATAACGTATAAAGAATAACGTATAACGTATAACCTATGACGTATAACGTATAACGTATAACGTATAACGTATATCGTATAACGTATAACGTATAACGTATAACGTATAACGAATAACGTATAACGTAAAACGTATAACGTATAACGTATAACGTATAACGTATAACATATGACGTATAACGTATGACGCATAACGTATAACGTATAACGTGTAACGAAGAACGTATAACGAATAACGTATAAGGTATATCGTATAACGTAGAACGTATAACGTATAACGTATATCGTAAAACGTATAACGTATAACGTATAACGTATAACGTATAACGTATAACGTATAACGTATAACGTATAACGTATACCGAATAACGTATAACGTATAACGTACAGCGTATATCGTAAAACGTATAACGTATAACGTATAACGTATAACGTATAACGTATAACGTATAACGTATACCGTATAACGTATAACGTATAACGTATAACGTATAACGTATAACGAATAACGTATAACGTAAAACGTATAACGTATAACGTATAACGTATAACGTATAACCTATGACGTATAACGTATAACGTATAACGTATAACGTATAAAGTATAACGTATAATGTATAACGTATAACGTATAACGTATAACGTATAACGTATAACGTATAACGTATAACGTATAACGTATACCGAATAACGTATAACGTATAACGTACAGCGTATATCGTAAAACGTATAACGTATAACGTATAACGTGTAACGAAGAACGTATAACGAATAACGTATAAGGTATATCGTATAACGTAGAACGTATAACGTATAACGTATATCGTAAAACGTATAACGTATAACGTATAACGTATAACGTATATCGTATAACGTATAACGTATAACGTATAACGTATACCGTATAACGTATAACGTATAACTTATAACGTATATCGTAAAACGTATAACGTATGACGTATAAAGAATAACGTATAACGTATAACGTATAAAGAATAACGTATAACGTATAACGTATAACGAATAACGTAAAACGTATAACGTGTAACGCATAACGTATAACGTATAACGTATAACGTATACCGTATAACGTATAACGTATAACTTATAACGTATATCGTAAAACGTATAACGTATGACGTATAACGTATAACGTATAACGTATACCGTATAACGTATAACGTATAACGTACAACGTATATCGTAAAACGTATAACTTATGACGTATAAAGAATAACGTATAACGTATAACGTATAAAGAATAACGTATAACGTATAACCTATGACGTATAACGTATAACGTATAACGTATAACGTATATCGTATAACGTATAACGTATAACGTATAACGTATAACGAATAACGTATAACGTAAAACGTATAACGTATAACGTATAACGTATAACGTATAACCTATGACGTATAACGTATGACGCATAACGTATAACGTATAACGTGTAACGAAGAACGTATAACGAATAACGTATAAGGTATATCGTATAACGTAGAACGTATAACGTATAACGTATATCGTAAAACGTATAACGTATAACGTATAACGTATAACGTATAACGTATAACGTATAACGTATAACGTATAACGTATACCGAATAACGTATAACGTATAACGTACAGCGTATATCGTAAAACGTATAACGTATAACGTATAACGTATAACGTATAACGTATAACGTATAACGTATACCGTATAACGTATAACGTATAACGTATAACGTATAACGTATAACGAATAACGTATAACGTAAAACGTATAACGTATAACGTATAACGTATAACGTATAACCTATGACGTATAACGTATAACGTATAACGTATAACGTATAAAGTATAACGTATAATGTATAACGTATAACGTATAACGTATAACGTATAACGTATAACGTATAACGTATAACGTATAACGTATACCGAATAACGTATAACGTATAACGTACAGCGTATATCGTAAAACGTATAACGTATAACGTATAACGTATAACGTATAACGTATAACGTATAACGTATACCGAATAACGTATAACGTATAACGTACAGCGTATATCGTAAAACGTATAACGTATAACGTATAACGTATAACGTATAACGTATAACGTATAACGTATACCGTATAACGTATAACGTATAACGTATAACGTATAACGCATAACGTATAACGTATAACGTATAACGTATAACGTATAACGTATAACGTATTACGTATAACGTATAACGTATAACGAATAACGTAAAACGTATAACGCATAACGTATAACGTATAACGTATAACGTATAACGTATAACGTATAACGTATAACGTATAACGTATAACGTAAAACGTATAACGCATAACGTATATCGTATACCGTAAAACGTATAACGCATAACGTATAACGTATAACGTATAACGTATAACGTATAACGTATACCGTATAACGTATAACGTATAACGTATAACGTATAACGTATAACGAATAACGTATAACGTAAAACGTATAACGTATAACGTATAACGTATAACGTATAACCTATGACGTATAACGTATAACGTATAACGTATAACGTATAAAGTATAACGTATAATGTATAACGTATAACGTATAACGTATAACGTATAACGTATAACGTATAACGTATAACGTATAACGTATACCGAATAACGTATAACGTATAACGTACAGCGTATATCGTCAAACGTATAACGTATAACGTATAACGTATAACGTATAACGTATAACGTATAACGTATACCGAATAACGTATAACGTATAACGTACAGCGTATATCGTAAAACGTATAACGTATAACGTATAACGTATAACGTATAACGTATAACGTATAACGTATACCGTATAACGTATAACGTATAACGTATAACGTATAACGTATAACGTATAACGTATAACGTATAACGTATAACGTATAACGTATTACGTATAACGTATAACGTATAACGAATAACGTAAAACGTATAACGTATAACGTATACCGAATAACGTATAACGTATAACGTACAGCGTATATGGTAAAACGTATAACGTATAACGTATAACGTATAACGTATAACGTATAACGTATAACGTATACCGTATAACGTATAACGTATAACGTATAACGTATAACGTATAACGTATAACGTATAACGTATAACGTATAACGTATAACGTATTACGTATAACGTATAACGTATAACGAATAACGTAAAACGTATAACGCATAACGTATAACGTATAACGTATAACGTATAACGTATAACGTGTAACGTATAACGTATAACGTATAACGTAAAACGTATAACGCATAACGTATATCGTATACCGTAAAACGTATAACGCATAACGTATAACGTATAACGTATAACGTATAACGTATAACGTATACCGTATAACGTATAACGTATAACGTATAACGTATAACGTATAACGAATAACGTATAACGTAAAACGTATAACGTATAACGTATAACGTATAACGTATAACCTATGACGTATAACGTATAACGTATAACGTATAACGTATAAAGTATAACGTATAATGTATAACGTATAACGTATAACGTATAACGTATAACGTATAACGTATAACGTATAACGTATAACGTATACCGAATAACGTATAACGTATAACGTACAGCGTATATCGTAAAACGTATAACGTATAACGTATAACGTATAACGTATAACGTATAACGTATAACGTATACCGAATAACGTATAACGTATAACGTACAGCGTATATCGTAAAACGTATAACGTATAACGTATAACGTATAACGTATAACGTATAACGTATAACGTATACCGTATAACGTATAACGTATAACGTATAACGTATAACGTATAACGTATAACGTATAACGTATAACGTATAACGTATAACGTATTACGTATAACGTATAACGTATAACGAATAACGTAAAACGTATAACGCATAACGTATAACGTATAACGTATAACGTATAACGTATAACGTATAACGTATAACGTATAACGTATAACGTAAAACGTATAACGCATAACGTATATCGTATACCGTATAACGTATAACGTATATCGTATAACGTATTACGCATAAAGAATAACGTATAACGTATAACGTATAACGTATAACGTATAACGAATAACGTAAAACGTATAACGTATAACGTATAACGTATAACGTATAACGTATAACGTGTAACGTATAACCTATGATGTATAACGTATAACGTATAACGTATAACGTATAAAGTATAACGTATAACGTATAACGTATAACGTATAACGTATAACCTATAACGTATAACGTATAACGTATCACGTATAACGTATAACGTATAACGTATAACGTATAACGTATAACGTATAACGTATAACCTATGACGTATAACGTATAACGTATAACGTGTAACGTATATCGTATAACGTATAACGTATAACGTATAACGTATAACGTATAACGTATAACGTATAACGAATAACGTATAACGTAAAACGTATAACGTATAACGTATAACGTATAACGTATAACCAATGACGTATAACGTATAACGCATAACGTTTAACGTATAACGTGTAACAAAGAACGTATAACGCATAACGTTTAACGTATAACGTGTAACAAAGAACGTATAACGAATAACGTATAACGTATATCGTATAACGTAGAACGTATAGCGTATAACGTATAACGTATAACGTATTACGTATAACGTATAACGTATAACGTATAACGTATAACGTATAACGTATAACGTATAACGTATAACGTATAACGTAAAACGTATAACGTATTACGTATAACGTATAACGTATAACGTATAACGTATAACGTATAACGTATAACGTATAACGTATAACGTATAACGTATAACGAATAACGTAAAACGTATGACGCATTACATATTACGTATAACGTAGAACGTATAACGTATAACGTATATCGTAAAACGTATAACGTATAACGTATAACGTATAACGTATAACGAATAACGTAAAACGTATAACGCATAACGTATAACGTATAACGTGTAACGAAGAACGTATAACGAATAACGTATAACGTATATCGTATAACGTAGAACGTATAACGTATAACGTATAACGTGTAACGAAGAACGTATAACGAATAACGTATAACGTATATCGTATAACGTAGAACGTATAACGTATAACGTACAACGTATAACGTATAACGTATAACGTATACCGTATAACGTATAACGTATAACTTATAACGTATATCGTAAAACGTATAACGTATGACGTATAAAGAATAACGTATAACGTATAACGTATAAAGAATAACGTATAACGTATAACGTATAACGAATAACGTAAAACGTATAACGTGTAACGCATAACGTATAACGTATAACGTATAACGTATAACGTATAACGTATAACGTATGACGTATAACGTATAACGTATAACGTATAACGTATAACGTATAACGTATAACGTATAACGTATAACGTATAACGTATAACGTATAACGTATAACGTATAACGTATAACGTATACCGTATGACGTATAACGTATGACGTATAACGTATAACGTATCACGAATAACGTAAAACGTATAACGCATAACGTATAACGTATAACGTGTATCGAAGAACGTATAACGAATAACGTAAAACGTATAACGCATAACATGTAACGTATAACGAATAACGTATAACGTATAACGTATAACGTAGAACGTGTAACGCATAACGTATATCGTATACCGTATATCGTATAACGTATAACGTATAACGTATAACGTATAACGTATACCGTATAACGTATAACGTATAACGTATATCGTATAACGTATAACGTATAACGTATACCGTATAACGTATAACGTATAACGTATATCGTATAACGTATAACGTATAACGTATAACGTATAACGTATAACGTATAACGTATAACGTATAACGTATAACGTATAACGTATAACGTATAACGTATAACGTATAACGTATAACGTATAACGTATAACGTATAACGAATAACGTAAAACGTATAACGCATAACGTATAACGTATAACGTGTAACGAAGAACGTATAACGAATAACGTATAACGTATATCGTATAACGTAGAACGTATAACGTATAACGTATAACGTGTAACGAAGAACGTATAACGAATAACGTATAACGTATATCGTATAACGTAGAACGTATAACGTATAACGTACAACGTATAACGTATAACGTATAACGTATACCGTATAACGTATAACGTATAACTTATAACGTATATCGTAAAACGTATAACGTATGACGTATAAAGAATAACGTATAACGTATAACGTATAAAGAATAACGTATAACGTATAACGTATAACGAATAACGTAAAACGTATAACGTGTAACGCATAACGTATAACGTATAACGTATAACGTATAACGTATAACGTATAACGTATAACGTATGACGTATAACGTATAACGTATAACGTATAACGTATAACGTATAACGTATAACGTATAACGTATAACGTATAACGTATAACGTATAACGTATAACGTATAACGTATAACGTATACCGTATGACGTATAACGTATGACGTATAACGTATAACGTATCACGAATAACGTAAAACGTATAACGCATAACGTATAACGTATAACGTGTATCGAAGAACGTATAACGAATAACGTAAAACGTATAACGCATAACATGTAACGTATAACGAATAACGTATAACGTATAACGTATAACGTAGAACGTGTAACGCATAACGTATATCGTATACCGTATATCGTATAACGTATAACGTATAACGTATAACGTATAACGTATACCGTATAACGTATAACGTATAACGTATATCGTATAACGTATAACGTATAACGTATACCGTATAACGTATAACGTATAACGTATATCGTATAACGTATAACGTATAACGTATAACGTATAACGTATAACGTATAACGTATAACGTATAACGTATAACGTATAACGTATATCGTATAACGTATAACGTATAACGTATACCGTATAACGTATAACGTATAACGTATATCGTATAACGTATAACGTATAACGTATAACGTATAACGTATAACGTATAACGTATAACGTATAACGTATAACGTATAACGTATAACGTATAACGTATAACGTATAACGTATAACGTATATCGTATAACGTATATCGTATAACGTATAACGTATAACGTAAAACGTATAACGCATAACGTATATCGTATACCGTATAACGTATAACGTATATCGTATAACGTATTACGCATAAAGAATAACGTATAACGTATAACGTATAACGTATAACGTATAACGAATAACGTAAAACGTATAACGTATAACGTATAACGTATAACGTATAACGTATAACCAATGACTTATAACGTATAACGTATAACGTATAACGTATAAAGTATAACGTATAACGTATAACGTATAACGTATAACGTATAACGTATAACGTATAACGTATAACGTATACCGTATGACGTATAACGTATGACGTATAACGTATAACGTATCACGAATAACGTAAAACGTATAACGCATAACGTATAACGTATAACGTGTATCGAAGAACGTATAACGAATAACGTAAAACGTATAACGCATAACATGTAACGTATAACGAATAACGTATAACGTATAACGTATAACGTAGAACGTATAACGCATAACGTATATCGTATACCGTATATCGTATAACGTATATCGTATAACGTATAACGCATAAAGAATAACGTACAACGTATAACCTATGACGTATAACGTATAACGTATAAGGTACAACGAATAAAGTATAACGTATAACGTATAACGTATAACCTATAACGTATAACGTATAACGTATAACGTATAACGAATAACGCAAAACGTATAACGCATAATGTATAACGTATAACGTGTAACGAAGAACGTATAACGAATAACGTATAACGTATAACGTATATCGTATAACGTATAACGTATAACGTATAACGTATGACGTATAACATATAACGTATAACGTATAACGTATAACGTATAACGTATAACGTATAACGTATAACGTATACCGTATAACGTATAACGTATAACGTATATCGTATAACGTATAACGTATAACGTATAACGTATAACGTATAACGTATAACGTATAACGTATAACGTATAACGTATAACGTATAACGTATAACGTATAACGTATAACGTATAACGTATAACGTATAACGTATAACGTATAACGTATAACGTATAACGTATAACGTATAACCTATAACGTATAACGAATAACGTAAAACGTATGACGCATTACATATTACGTATAACGTAGAACGTATAACGTATAACGTATATCGTAAAATGTATAACGTATAACGTATAACGTATAACGTATAACGTATAACGTATAACGTATAACGTATTACGTATAACGTATAACGTATAACGTATAACGTATAACGTATAACGTATAACGTATAACGTATAACGTATAACGTATAACGTATAACGTATAACGTATAACGTATAACGTATAACGTATAACGTATAACGTAAAACGTATAACGCATAACGTATATCGTATACCGTATAACGTATAACGTATATCGTATAACGTATAACGCATAAAGAATAACGTATAACGTATAACGTATAACGTATAACGTATAACGAATAACGTAAAACGTATAACGTATAACGCATAACGTATAACGTATAACGTGTAACGAAGAACGTATAACGAATAACGTATAAGGTATATCGTATAACGTAGAACGTATAACGTATAACGTATATCGTAAAACGTATAACGTATAACGTATAACGTATAACGTATAACGTATAACGTATAACGTATAACGTGTAACGAAGAACGTATAACGTATAACGTATAACGTATAACGTATAACGTATAACGTATAACGTATAACGTATACCGTATAACGTATAACGTATAACGTACAACGTATATCTAAAACGTATAACGTATGACGTATAAAGAATAACGTATAACGTATAACGTATAAAGAATAACGTATAACGTATAACCTATGACGTATAACGTATAACGTATAACGTATAACGTATATCGTATAACGTATAACGTATAACGTATAACGTATAACGTATAACGTATATTGTAGAACGTATAACGTATAACGTATAACGTATAACGTATAACGCATAAAGAATAACGTATAACGTATAACCTATGACGTATAACGTATACCGTATAACGTATAACGTATAACGTATAACGTATAACGTATAACGTATAACGTATAACGTATAACGTATAACGTATTACGTATAACGTATAACGTATAACGTATAACGTATTACGTATAACGTATAACGTATAACGTATAACGTATAACGTATAACGTATACCGTATAACGTATAACGTATAACGTACAACGTATATCGTAAAACGTATAACGTATGACGTATAAAGAATAACGTATAACGTATAACGTATAAAGAATAACGTATAACGTATAACCTATGACGTATAACGTATAACGTATAACGTATAACGTATATCGTATAACGTATAACGTATAACGTATAACGTATAACGTATAACGTATATTGTAGAACGTATAACGTATAACGTATAACGTATAACGTATAACGTATAACGCATAAAGAATAACGTATAACGTATAACCTATGACGTATAACGTATACCGTATAACGTATAACGTATAACGTATAACGTATAACGTATAACGTATAACGTATAACGTATAACGTATAACGTATTACGTATAACGTATAACGTATAACGTATAACGTATAACGTATAACGTATAACGTATAACGTATAACGTATAACGTATAACGTATAACGTATAACGTGTAACGAAGAACGTATAACGAATAACGTATAAGGTATATCGTATAACGTAGAACGTATAACGTATAACGTATATCGTAAAACGTATAACGTATAACGTATAACGTATAACGTATAACGTATAACGTATAACGTATAACGTATAACGTATAACGTATACCGTATAACGTATAACGTATAACTTATAACGTATATCGTAAAACGTATAACGTATGACGTATAAAGAATAACGTATAACGTATAACGTATAAAGAATAACGCATAACGTATAACGTATAACGTGTAACGAAGAACGTATAACGAATAACGTATAAGGTATATCGTATAACGTAGAACGTATAACGTATAACGTATATCGTAAAACGTATAACGTATAACGTATAACGTATAACGTATAACGTATAACGTATAACGTATAACGTATAACGTATAACGTATAACGTATAACGTATACCGTATAACGTATAACGTATAACGTATACCGTATAACGTATAACGTATAACGTATAACGTATAACGTATAACGTATAACGTATAACGTATAACGTATAACGTATAACGTATTACGTATAACGTATAACGTATAACGAATAACGTAAAACGTATAACGCATAACGTATAACGTATAACGTATAACGTATAACGTATAACGTATAACGTGTAACGTATAACGTATAACGTATAACGTAAAACGTATAACGCATAACGTATATCGTATACCGTATAACGTATAACGTATATCGTATAACGTATTACGCATAAAGAATAACGTATAACGTATAACGTATAACGTATAACGTATAACGAATAACGTAAAACGTATAACGTATAACGCATAACGTATAACGTATAACGTATAACGTATAACGTATAACGTATAACGTATAACGTATAACGTATATCGTATAACGTATAACGTATAACGTATAACGTATAACGTATAACGTATATTGTAGAACGTATAACGTATAACGTATAACGTATAACGTATAACGAATAAAGAATAACGTATAACGTATAACGTATGATGTATAACGTATACCGTATAACGTATAACGTATAACGTATAACGTGTAACGTATAACGTATAACGTATAACGTATAACGTATAACGTATAACGTATAACGTATTACGTATAACGTATAACGTATAACGTATAACGTATAACGTATAACGTATAACGTATAACGTATAACGTATAACGTATAACGTATAACGTATAACGTATAACGTATAACGTATAACGTATAACGTATAACGTATAACGTATAACGTATAACCTATAACGTATAACGTATAACGTATAACGTACAACGTATATCGTAAAACGTATAACGTATGACGTATAAAGAATAACGTATAACGTATAACGTATAAAGAATAACGTATAACGTATAACCTATGACGTATAACGTATAACGTATAACGTATAACGTATATCGTATAACGTATAACGTATAACGTATAACGTATAACGTATAACGTATATTGTAGAACGTATAACGTATAACGTATAACGTATAACGTATAACGCATAAAGAATAACGTATAACGTATAACCTATGACGTATAACGTATACCGTATAACGTATAATGTATAACGTATAACGTATAACGTATAACGTATGACGTACAACGTATAACGTATAACGTATAACGTATAACGTATTACGTATAACGTATAACGTATAACGTATAACGTATAACGTATAACGTATAACGTATAACGTATAACGTATAACGTATAACGTATAACGTATAACGTATAACGTATAACGTATAACGTATAACGTATAACCTATAACGTATAACGTATAACGTATAACGTATAACGTATAACGTATAACGTATAACGTATAACGTATAACGTATAACGTATAACGTATAACGTATAACGTATAACGTATAACGTATAACGTATAACGTATAACGTATTACGTATAACGTATAACGTATAACGTATAACGTATTACGTATAACGTATAACGTATAACGTATAACGTATAACGTATAACGTATACCGTATAACGTATAACGTATAACGTACAACGTATATCGTAAAACGTATAACGTATGACGTATAAAGAATAACGTATAACGTATAACGTATAAAGAATAACGTATAACGTATAACCTATGACGTATAACGTATAACGTATAACGTATAACGTATATCGTATAACGTATAACGTATAACGTATAACGTATAACGTATAACGTATATTGTAGAACGTATAACGTATAACGTATAACGTATAACGTATAACGCATAAAGAATAACGTATAACGTATAACCTATGACGTATAACGTATACCGTATAACGTATAACGTATAACGTATAACGTATAACGTATAACGTATAACGTATAACGTATAACGTATAACGTATTACGTATAACGTATAACGTATAACGTATAACGTATAACGTATAACGTATAACGTATAACGTATAACGTATAACGTATAACGTATAACGTATAACGTGTAACGAAGAACGTATAACGAATAACGTATAAGGTATATCGTATAACGTAGAACGTATAACGTATAACGTATATCGTAAAACGTATAACGTATAACGTATAACGTATAACGTATAACGTATAACGTATAACGTATAACGTATAACGTATAACGTATACCGTATAACGTATAACGTATAACTTATAACGTATATCGTAAAACGTATAACGTATGACGTATAAAGAATAACGTATAACGTATAACGTATAAAGAATAACGCATAACGTATAACGTATAACGTGTAACGAAGAACGTATAACGAATAACGTATAAGGTATATCGTATAACGTAGAACGTATAACGTATAACGTATATCGTAAAACGTATAACGTATAACGTATAACGTATAACGTATAACGTATAACGTATAACGTATAACGTATAACGTATAACGTATAACGTATAACGTATACCGTATAACGTATAACGTATAACGTATACCGTATAACGTATAACGTATAACGTATAACGTATAACGTATAACGTATAACGTATAACGTATAACGTATAACGTATAACGTATTACGTATAACGTATAACGTATAACGAATAACGTAAAACGTATAACGCATAACGTATAACGTATAACGTATAACGTATAACGTATAACGTATAACGTGTAACGTATAACGTATAACGTATAACGTAAAACGTATAACGCATAACGTATATCGTATACCGTATAACGTATAACGTATATCGTATAACGTATTACGCATAAAGAATAACGTATAACGTATAACGTATAACGTATAACGTATAACGAATAACGTAAAACGTATAACGTATAACGCATAACGTATAACGTATAACGTATAACGTATAACGTATAACGTATAACGTATAACGTATAACGTATATCGTATAACGTATAACGTATAACGTATAACGTATAACGTATAACGTATATTGTAGAACGTATAACGTATAACGTATAACGTATAACGTATAACGAATAAAGAATAACGTATAACGTATAACGTATGATGTATAACGTATACCGTATAACGTATAACGTATAACGTATAACGTGTAACGTATAACGTATAACGTATAACGTATAACGTATAACGTATAACGTATAACGTATTACGTATAACGTATAACGTATAACGTATAACGTATAACGTATAACGTATAACGTATAACGTATAACGTATAACGTATAACGTATAACGTATAACGTATAACGTATAACGTATAACGTATAACGTATAACGTATAACGTATAACGTATAACCTATAACGTATAACGTATAACGTATAACGTACAACGTATATCGTAAAACGTATAACGTATGACGTATAAAGAATAACGTATAACGTATAACGTATAAAGAATAACGTATAACGTATAACCTATGACGTATAACGTATAACGTATAACGTATAACGTATATCGTATAACGTATAACGTATAACGTATAACGTATAACGTATAACGTATATTGTAGAACGTATAACGTATAACGTATAACGTATAACGTATAACGCATAAAGAATAACGTATAACGTATAACCTATGACGTATAACGTATACCGTATAACGTATAACGTATAACGTATAACGTATAACGTATAACGTATAACGTACAACGTATAACGTATAACGTATAACGTATAACGTATTACGTATAACGTATAACGTATAACGTATAACGTATAACGTATAACGTATAACGTATAACGTATAACGTATAACGTATAACGTATAACGTATAACGTATAACGTATAACGTATAACGTATAACGTATAACCTATAACGTATAACGTATAACGTATAACGTATAACGTATAACGTATAACGTATAACGTATAACGTATAACGTATAACGTATAACGTATAACGTATAACGTATAACGTATAACGTATAACGTATAACGTATAACGTATAACGTATAACGTATAACGTATAACGTATAACGTATAACGTATAACGTATAACGTATATCGTATAACGTATATCGTATAACGTATAACGTATAACGTATAACGTATAACGTATAACGAATAACGTATAACGTAAAACGTATAACGTATAACGTATAACGTATAACGTATAACCTATGACGTATAACGTATGACGCATAACGTATAACGTATAACGTGTAACGAAGAACGTATAACGAATAACGTATAAGGTATATCGTATAACGTAGAACGTATAACGTATAACGTATATCGTAAAACGTATAACGTATAACGTATAACGTATAACGTATAACGTATAACGTATAACGTATAACGTATACCGAATAACGTATAACGTATAACGTACAGCGTATATCGTAAAACGTATAACGTATAACGTATAACGTATAACGTATAACGTGTAACGTATAACGTATACCGTATAACGTATAACGTATAACGTATAACGTATAACGTATAACGTATAACGTATAACGTATAACGTAAAACGTATAACGCATAACGTATATCGTATACCGTATAACGTATAACGTATATCGTATAACGTATTACGCATAAAGAATAACGTATAACGTATAACGTATAACGTATAACGTATAACGAATAACGTAAAACGTATAACGCATAACGTATATCGTATACCGTATAACGTATAACGTATATCGTATAACGTATAACGCATAAAGAATTACGTATAGCGTATAACCTATGACGTATAACGAATAACGTATAACGTATGTCGTATAACGTATAACGTATAACGTATAACGTATAACGTATAACGTATGACGTATAACGTATAACGTATAACGTATAACGTATAACGTATAACGTATAACGTATAACGTATAACGTATAACGTATAACGTATAACGTATACCGTATGACGTATAACGTATGACGTATCACGAATAACATAAAACGTATAACGCATAACGTATAACGTATAACGTGTAACGAAGAACGTATAACGAATAACGTAAAACGTATAACGCTTAACATGTAACGTATAACGTATAACGTATAACGTATAACGTATAACGTATAACGTATAACGTATAACGTATAACGTATAAGGTATAACGTATAACGTAAAACGTATAACGCATAACGTATATCGTATACCGTATAACGTATAACGTATATCGTATAACGTATAACGCATAAAGAATAACGTATAACGTATAACCTATGACGTATAACGTATAACGTATAACGTATAACGTATATCGTATAACGTATAACCTATAACGTATAACGTATAACGTATAACGTATAACGTATAACGTATAACGAATAACGTATAACGTAAAACGTATAACGTATAACGTATAACGTATAACGTATAACCTATGACGTATAACGTATAACGTATAACGTATAACGTATAAAGTATAACGTATAACGTATAACGTATAACGTATAACGTATAACGTATAACGTATAACGTATAACGTATAACGTATAACGTATAACGTATAACGTATAACGTATAACGTATAACGTATAACGTATAACGTATAACGTATAACGTATAACCTATATCGTATAACGTATAACGTATCACGTATAACGTATAACGTATAACGTATAACGTATAACGTATAACGTATAACGTATAACGTATAACGTATTACGTATAACGTATAACGTATAACGTATAACGTATAACGTATAACGTATAACGTATAACGTATAACGTATAACGTATATCGTATAACGTATAACGCATAAAGAATAACGTATAACGTATAACCTATGACGTATAACGTATAACGTATAACGTATAACGTATATCGTATAACGTATAACGTATAACGTATAACGTATAACGTATAACGTATAACGTATAACGTATAACGAATAACGTATAACGTAAAACGTATAACGTATAACGTATAACGTATAACGTATAACCAATGACGTATAACGTATAACGTATAACGTATAACGTATAAAGTATAACGTATAACGTATAACGTATAACGTATTACGTATAACGTATAACGTATAACGTATAACGTATAACGTATAACGTATAACGTATAACGTATAAAGTATATCGTATAACGTATAACGCATAAAGAATAACGTATAACGTATAACGTATAACGTATAACGTATAACGTATAACGCATAAAGAATAACGTATAACGTATAACCTATGACGTATAACGTATACCGTATAACGTATAACGTATAACGTATAACGTATAACGTATAACGTATAACGTATAACGTATAACGTATAACGTATAAAGTATTACGTATAACGTATAACGTATAACGTATAACGTATACCGTATAACGTATAACGTATAACGTATAACGTATAACGTATAACGTATAACGTATAACGTATAACGTATAACGTATTACGTATAACGTATAACGTATAACGAATAACGTAAAACGTATAACGCATAACGTATAACGTATAACGTATAACGTATAACGTATAACGTATAACGTATAACGTATAACGTATAACGTATAACGAATAACGTAAAACGTATAACGCATAACGTATAACGTATAACGTATAACGTATAACCTATAACGTATAACGTATAACGTATAACGTATAACGTATAACGTATAACGTATAACGTATAACGTATAACGTATAACGTATAACGTATAACGTATAACGTATAACGTATAACGTATAACGTATAACGTATAACGTATAACGTATAACGTATAACGTATAACGTATAACGTATAACGTATAACGTATAACGTATATCGTATAACGTATATCGTATAACGTATAACGTATAACGTGTAACGTATAACGTATAACGAATAACGTATAACGTAAAACGTATAACGTATAACGTATAACGTATAACGTATAACCTATGACGTATAACGTATGACGCATAACGTATAACGTATAACGTGTAACGAAGAACGTATAACGTATAACGTAAAACGTATAACGCATAACGTATATCGTATACCGTATAACGTATAACGTATATCGTATAACGTATAACGCATAAAGAATAACGTATAACGTATAACGTATAACGTATAACGTATAACGTATAACGAATAACGTAAAACGTATAACGCATAACATATATCGTATACCGTATAACGTATAACGTATATCGTATAACGTATAACGCATAAAGAATAACGTATAACGTATAACCTATGACGTATAACGTATAACGTTTAACGTATATCGTATAACGTATAACGTATAACGTATAACGTATAACGTATGACGTATAACGTATAACGTATAACGTATAACGTATAACGTATAACGTATAACGTATAACGTATAACGTATAACGTATAACGTATAACGTATAACGTATACCGTATGACGTAGAACGTATGACGTATCACGAATAACGTAAAACGTATAACGCATAACGTATAACGTATAACGTGTAACGAAGAACGTATAACGAATAACGTAAAACGTATAACGCTTAACATGTAACGTATAACGTATAACGTATAACGTATAACGTATAACGTATAACGTATAACATATAACGTATAAGGTATAACGTATAACGTAAAACGTATAACGCATAACGTATATCGTATACCGTATAACGTATAACGTATATCGTATAACGTATAACGCATAAAGAATAACGTATAACGTATAACCTATGACGTATATCGTATAACGTATAACGTATAACGTATATCGTATAACGTATAACGTATAACGTATAACGTATAACGTATAACGTATAACGTATAACGAATAACGTATAACGTAAAACGTATAACGTATAACGTATAACGTATAACGTATAACCTATGACGTATAACGTATAACGTATAACGTATAACGTATAAAGTATACCGTATAACGTATAACCTATAACGTATAACGTGTAACGAAGAACGTATAACGAATAACGTAAAACGTATAACGCATAACATGTAACGTATAACGTATCACGTATAACGTATAACGTATAACGTATAACGTATAACGTATAACGTATAACGTATGACGTATAACGTATAACGTAGAACGTAGAACGTATAACGTATAACGTATATCGTAAAACGTATAACGTATAACGTATAACGTATAACGTATAACGTATAACGTATAACGTATAACGTATAACGTATAACGTATAACGTATAACGTATAACGTATAACGTATAACGTATAACGTATAACGTATACCGCATAACGTATAACGTATAACTTATAACGTATATCGTAAAACGTATAACGTATGACGTATAAAGAATAACGTATAACGTATAACGTATAAGGTATAACGCATAACGTATAACGTATAACGTGTAACGAAGAACGTAGAACGAATAACGTATAACGTATATCGTATAACGTATAACGTATAACGTATAACGTATAACGTATAACGTATAACGTATAATGTATAACGTATAACGTATAACGTATAACGTATAACGTATAACGTATAACGTATAACGTATAACGTATAACGTATAACGTATAACGTATAACGTATAACCTATAACGTATAACGAATAACGTAAAACGTATGACGCATTACATATTACGTATAACGTAGAACGTATAACGTATAACGTATATCGTAAAATGTATAACGTATAACGTATAACGTATAACGTATAACGTATAACGTATAACGTATAACGTATTACGTATAACGTATAACGTATAACGTATAACGTATAACGTATAACGTATAACGTATAACGTATAACGTATAACGTATAACGTATAACGTATAACGTATAACGTATAACGTATAACGTATAACGTATAACGTAAAACGTATAACGCATAACGTATATCGTATACCGTATAACGTATAACGTATATCGTATAACGTATAACGCATAAAGAATAACGTATAACGTATAACGTATAACGTATAACGTATAACGAATAACGTAAAACGTATAACGCATAACATATATCGTATACCGTATAACGTATAACGTATATCGTATAACGTAGAACGCATAAAGAATAACGTATAACGTATAACCTATGACGTATAACGTATAACGTTTAACGTATATCGTATAACGTATATCGTAAAACGTATAACGTATAACGTATAACGTATAACGTATAACGTATAACGTATAACGTATAACGTATAACGTATAACGTATAAAGTATACCGTATAACGTATAACCTATAACGTATAACGTGTAACGAAGAACGTATAACGAATAACGTAAAACGTATAACGCATAACATGTAACGTATAACGTATCACGTATAACGTATAACGTATAACGTATAACGTATAACGTATAACGTATAACGTATGACGTATAACGTATAACGTAGAACGTAGAACGTATAACGTATAACGTATAACGTATATCGTAAAACGTATAACGTATAACGTATAACGTATAACGTATAACGTATAACGTATAACGTATAACGTATAACGTATAACGTATAACGTATAACGTATAACGTATAACGTATAACGTATAACGTATAACGTATAACGTATACCGCATAACGTATAACGTATAACTTATAACGTATATCGTAAAACGTATAACGTATGACGTATAAAGAATAACGTATAACGTATAACGTATAAGGTATAACGCATAACGTATAACGTATAACGTGTAACGAAGAACGTAGAACGAATAACGTATAACGTATATCGTATAACGTATAACGTATAACGTATAACGTATAACGTATAACGTATAACGTATAATGTATAACGTATAACGTATAACGTATAACGTATAACGTATAACGTATAACGTATAACGTATAACGTATAACCTATAACGTATAACGTATAACGTATAACCTATAACGTATAACGAATAACGTAAAACGTATGACGCATTACATATTACGTATAACGTAGAACGTATAACGTATAACGTATATCGTAAAATGTATAACGTATAACGTATAACGTATAACGTATAACGTATAACGTATAACGTATAACGTATTACGTATAACGTATAACGTATAACGTATAACGTATAACGTATAACGTATAACGTATAACGTATAACGTATAACGTATAACGTATAACGTATAACGTATAACGTATAACGTATAACGTATAACGTATAACGTAAAACGTATAACGCATAACGTATATCGTATACCGTATAACGTATAACGTATATCGTATAACGTATAACGCATAAAGAATAACGTATAACGTATAACGTATAAGGAATAACGCATAACGTATAACGTATAACGTGTAACGAAGGACGTAGAACGAATAACGTATAACGTATATCGTATAACGTATAACGTATAACGTATAACGTATAACGTATAACGTATAACGTATAACGTATAACGTATAACGTATAACGTATAACGTATAACGTATAACGTATAACGTATAACGTATAACGTATAACGTATAACGTATAACGTATAACGTATAACGTATAACGTATAACGTATAACGTATAACGTATAACGTACAACGTATAACGAATAACGTAAAACGTATGACGCATTACATATTACGTATAACGTAGAACGTATAACGTATAACGTATATCGTAAAATGTATAACGTATAACGTATAACGTATAACGTATAACGTATAACGTATAACGTATAACGTATAACGTAAAACGTATAACGTATTACGTATAACGTATAACGTATAACGTATAACGTATAACGTATAACGTATAACGTATAACGTATAACGTATAACGTATAACGTATAACGTATAACGAATAACGTAAAACGTATGACGCATTACATATTACGTATAACGTAGAACGTATAACGTAGAACGTATATCGTAAAACGTATAACGTATAACGTATAACGTATAACGTATATCGTAAAACGTATAACGTATAACGTATAACGTATAACGTATAACGTGTAACGAAGAACGTATAACGTATAACGTATAAGGTATATCGTATAACGTAGAACGTATAACGTACAACGTATATCGTAAAACGTATAACGTATAACGTATAACGTATAACGTATAACGTATAACGTATAACGTATAACGTATACCGTTTAACGTATAACGTATAACGTACAACGTATAACGTATAACGTATAACGTATAACGTATAACGTATACCGTATAACGTATAACGTATAACTTATAACGTATATCGTAAAACGTATAACGTATGACGTATAAAGAATAACGTATAACGTATAACGTATAAAGAATAACGTATAACGTATAACGTATAACGAATAACGTAAAACGTATAACGTGTAACGCATAACGTATAACGTATAACGCATAACGTATAACGTATAACGTGTAACGAAGAACGTATAACGAATAACGTATAACGTATATCGTATAACGTAGAACGTATAACGTATAACGTATAACGTATAACGTATAACGTATAACGTATAACGTATAACGTATAACGCATAACATGTAACGTATAACGTATCACGTATAACGTATAACGTATAACGTAAAACGTATAATGCATAACGTATATCGTATACCGTATAACGTATAACGTATATCGTATAACGTATAACGCATAAAGAATAACGTATAACGTATAACCTATGACGTATAACGTATAACGTATGACGTATATCGTATAACGTATAACGTACAACGTATAACGTATAACGTATGACGTGTAACGTATAACGTATAACGTATAACGTATAACGTATAACGTATAACGTATAACGTATAACGTATAACGTATAACGTATTACGTATAACCTATAACGTATACCCTATGACGTATAACGAATGACGTATAACGTATAACGTATCACGAATAACGTAAAACGAATAACGCATAACGTATAACGTATAACGTGTGTCGAAGAACGTATAACGAATAACGTAAAACGTATAACGCATAACATGTAACGTATAACGTATAACGTATAACGTATAACGTATAACGTAAAACGTATAACGCATAACGTATATCGTATACCGTATATCGTATAACGTATATCGTATAACGTATAACGCATAAAGAGTAACGTATAACGTATAACCTATGACGTATAACGTATAACGTATAACGTATAACGTATAACGTCTAACGTATAACCTATAACGTATAACGTGTAGCGAAGAACGTATAACGAATAACGTAAAACGTATAACGCATAACATGTAACGTATATCGTATAACGTATAACATATAACGTATAACGTATAACGTATGACGTATAACGTATAACGTATAACGTATAACGTATAACGTATAACGTAGAACGTATAACGCATAACGTATAACGTATAACGGATAACGTATAACGTATAACGTATAACGTATAACGTATAACGTATAACGTATAACGTATAACGTATAACGTATAACGTATAACGTATAACGTATAACGTATAACGTATAACGAATAACGTAAAACGTATGACGCATTACATATTACGTATAACGTAGAACGTATAACGTATAACGTATATCGTAAAATGTATAACGTATAACGTATAACGTATAACGTATAACGTATAACGAATAACGTAAAACGTATAACGCATAACGTATAACGTATAACGTGTAACGAAGAACGTATAACGAATAACGTATAACGTATATCGTATAACGTAGAACGTATAACGTATAACGTATAACGTATAACGTATATTGTAGAACGTATAACGTATAACGTATATCGTAAAACGTATAACGTATAACGTATAACATATAACGTATAACGTATAACGTATAACGTATAACGTATACCGTATAACGTATAACGTATAACGTATAACGTATAACGTATAACGTATAACGTATAACGTATAACGTATAACGTATAACGTATAACGTATAACGTATAACGTATAACGTATAACGTATAACGTATAACGTATTACGTATAACCTATAACGTATAACGTATAACGTATAACGTATAACGTATAACGTATAACGTATAACGTATAACGTATAACGTATAACGTATAACGTATAACGTATAACGTATAACGTATAACGTATAACGTATAACGTATAACGTAAAACGTATAACGCATAACGTATATCGTATACCGTATAACGTGTAACGTATATCGTATAACGTATAACGCATAAAGAATAACGTATAACGTATAACGTATAACGTATAACGTATAACGAATAACGTAAAACGTATAACGCATAACATATATCGTATACCGTATAACGTATAACGTATATCGTATAACGTATAACGCATAAAGAATAACGTATAACGTATAACCTATGACGTATAACGTATAACGTATAACGTATAACGTATTACGTATAACGTATAACGTATAACGTATAACGTATAACGTATAACGTATAACGTATAACGTATAACGTATAACGTATAACGTATAACGTATAACGTATAACGTATAACGTATAACGTATAACGTATAACGTATAACGTATAACGTATAACGTATAACGTATAACGTATAACGTATAACGTATAACGTATAACGTAAAACGTATAACGCATAACGTATATCGTATACCGTATAACGTATAACGTATATCGTATAACGTATAACGCATAAAGAATAACGTATAACGTATAACGTATAACGTATAACGTATAACGAATAACGTAAAACGTATAACGCATAACATATATCGTATACCGTATAACGTATAACGTATATCGTATAACGTATAACGCATAAAGAATAACGTATAACGTATAACCTATAACGTATACCCTATGACGTATAACGTATGACGTATAACGTATAACGTATCACGAATAACGTAAAACGAATAACGCATAACGTATAACGTATAACGTGTGTCGAAGAACGTATAACGAATAACGTAAAACGTATAACGCATAACATGTAACGTATAACGTATGACGTATAACGTATAACGTATAACGTAAAACGTATAACGCATAACGTATATCGTATACCGTATATCGTATAACGTATATCGTATAACGTATAACGCATAAAGAATAACGTATAACGTATAACGTATAACGTATAACGTATACCGCATAACGTATAACGTATAACTTATAACGTATATCGTAAAACGTATAACGTATGACGTATAAAGAATAACGTATAACGTATAACGTATAAGGTATAACGCATAACGTATAACGTATAACGTGTAACGAAGAACGTAGAACGAATAACGTATAACGTATATCGTATAACGTATAACGTATAACGTATAACGTATAACGTATAACGTATAACGTATAATGTATAACGTATAACGTATAACGTATAACCTATAACGTATAACGTATAACGTATAACGAATAACGCAAAACGTATAACGCATAATGTATAACGTATAACGTGTAACGAAGAACGTATAACGAATAACGTATAACGTATAACGTATAACGAATAACGTATAACGTAAAACGTATGACGTATAACGTATAACGTATAACCTATGACGTATAACGTATAACGTATAACGTATAACGTATAACGTATAACGTATAACGTATAACGTATAACGTATAACGCATAAAGAATAACGTATAACGTATTACCTATGACGTATAACGTATACCGTATAACGTATAACGTATAACGTATAACGTATAACGTATAACGTATAACGTATAACGTATAACGTATAACGTATAACGTATAACGTATTACGTATAACGTATAACGTATAACGTATAACGTATAACGTATAACGTATAACGTATAACGTATAACGTATAACGTATAACGTATAACGTATAACGTATAACGTATAACGTATAACGTATAACGTATAACGTATAACGTATAACGTATAACGTATAACGTATAACGTACAACGTATATCGTAAAACGTATAACGTATGACGTATAAAGAATAACGTATAACGTATAACGTATAAAGAATAACGTATAACGTATAACGTATAACGAATAACGTAAAACGTATGACGCATTACATATTACGTATAACGTAGAACGTATAACGTATAACGTATATCGTAAAATGTATAACGTATAACGTATAACGTATAACGTATAACGTATAACGAATAACGTAAAACGTATAACGCATAACGTATAACGTATAACGTGTAACGAAGAACGTATAACGAATAACGTATAACGTATATCGTATAACGTAGAACGTATAACGTATAACGTATAACGTATAACGTATATTGTAGAACGTATAACGTATAACGTATATCGTAAAACGTATAACGTATAACGTATAACGTATAACGTATAACGTATAACGTATAACGTATAACGTATACCGTATAACGTATAACGTATAACGTATAACGTATAACGTATAACGTATAACGTATAACGTATAACGTATAACGTATAACGTATAACGTATAACGTATAACGTATAACGTATAACGTATAACGTATAACGTATTACGTATAACCTATAACGTATAACGTATAACGTATAACGTATAACGTATAACGTATAACGTATAACGTATAACGTATAACGTATAACGTATAACGTATAACGTATAACGTATAACGTATAACGTATAACGTATAACGTAAAACGTATAACGCATAACGTATATCGTATACCGTATAACGTGTAACGTATATCGTATAACGTATAACGCATAAAGAATAACGTATAACGTATAACGTATAACGTATAACGTATAACGAATAACGTAAAACGTATAACGCATAACATATATCGTATACCGTATAACGTATAACGTATATCGTATAACGTATAACGCATAAAGAATAACGTATAACGTATAACCTATGACGTATAACGTATAACGTATAACGTATAACGTATTACGTATAACGTATAACGTATAACGTATAACGTATAACGTATAACGTATAACGTATAACGTATAACGTATAACGTATAACGTATAACGTATAACGTATAACGTATAACGTATAACGTATAACGTATAACGTATAACGTATAACGTATAACGTATAACGTATAACGTATAACGTATAACGTATAACGTATAACGTATAACGTAAAACGTATAACGCATAACGTATATCGTATACCGTATAACGTATAACGTATATCGTATAACGTATAACGCATAAAGAATAACGTATAACGTATAACGTATAACGTATAACGTATAACGAATAACGTAAAACGTATAACGCATAACATATATCGTATACCGTATAACGTATAACGTATATCGTATAACGTATAACGCATAAAGAATAACGTATAACGTATAACCTATAACGTATACCCTATGACGTATAACGTATGACGTATAACGTATAACGTATCACGAATAACGTAAAACGAATAACGCATAACGTATAACGTATAACGTGTGTCGAAGAACGTATAACGAATAACGTAAAACGTATAACGCATAACATGTAACGTATAACGTATAACGTATAACGTATAACGTATAACGTAAAACGTATAACGCATAACGTATATCGTATACCGTATATCGTATAACGTATATCGTATAACGTATAACGCATAAAGAATAACGTATAACGTATAACGTATAACGTATAACGTATACCGCATAACGTATAACGTATAACTTATAACGTATATCGTAAAACGTATAACGTATGACGTATAAAGAATAACGTATAACGTATAACGTATAAGGTATAACGCATAACGTATAACGTATAACGTGTAACGAAGAACGTAGAACGAATAACGTATAACGTATATCGTATAACGTATAACGTATAACGTATAACGTATAACGTATAACGTATAACGTATAATGTATAACGTATAACGTATAACGTATAACCTATAACGTATAACGTATAACGTATAACGAATAACGCAAAACGTATAACGCATAATGTATAACGTATAACGTGTAACGAAGAACGTATAACGAATAACGTATAACGTATAACGTATAACGAATAACGTATAACGTAAAACGTATGACGTATAACGTATAACGTATAACCTATGACGTATAACGTATAACGTATAACGTATAACGTATAACGTATAACGTATAACGTATAACGTATAACGTATAACGCATAAAGAATAACGTATAACGTATTACCTATGACGTATAACGTATACCGTATAACGTATAACGTATAACGTATAACGTATAACGTATAACGTATAACGTATAACGTATAACGTATAACGTATAACGTATAACGTATTACGTATAACGTATAACGTATAACGTATAACGTATAACGTATAACGTATAACGTATAACGTATAACGTATAACGTATAACGTATAACGTATAACGTATAACGTATAACGTATAACGTATAACGTATAACGTATAACGTATAACGTATAACCTATAACGTATAACGTATAACGTATAACGTATAACGTATAACGTATAACGTATAACGTATAACGTATAACGTATAACGTATAACGTATAACGTATAACGTATAACGTATAACGTATAACGTATAACGTATAACGTATAACGTATAACGTATAACGTATAACGTATAACGTATAACGTATAACGTATAACGTATACCGTATGACGTATAACGTATGACGTATCACGAATAACATAAAACGTATAACGCATAACGTATAACGTATAACGTGTAACGAAGAACGTATAACGAATAACGTAAAACGTATAACGCTTAACATGTAACGTATAACGTATAACGTATAACGTATAACGTATAACGTATAACGTATAACGTATAACGTATAACGTATAAGGTATAACGTATAACGTAAAACGTATAACGCATAACGTATATCGTATACCGTATAACGTATAACGTATATCGTATAACGTATAACGCATAAAGAATAACGTATAACGTATAACCTATGACGTATAACGTATAACGTATAACGTATAACGTATATCGTATAACGTATAACCTATAACGTATAACGTATAACGTATAACGTATAACGTATAACGTATAACGTATAACGTATAACGTATAACGTATAAGGTATAACGTATAACGTAAAACGTATAACGCATAACGTATATCGTATACCGTATAACGTATAACGTATATCGTATAACGTATAACGCATAAAGAATAACGTATAACGTATAACCTATGACGTATAACGTATAACGTATAACGTATAACGTATATCGTATAACGTATAACCTATAACGTATAACGTATAACGTATAACGTATAACGTATAACGTATAACGTATAACGAATAACGTATAACGTAAAACGTATAACGTATAACGTATAACGTATAACGTATAACCTATGACGTATAACGTATAACGTATAACGTATAACGTATAAAGTATAACGTATAACGTATAACGTATAACGTATAACGTATAACGTATAACGTATAACGTATAACGTATAACGTATAACGTATAACGTATAACGTATAACGTATAACGTATAACGTATAACGTATAACGTATAACGTATAACGTATAACCTATATCGTATAACGTATAACGTATCACGTATAACGTATAACGTATAACGTATAACGTATAACGTATAACGTATAACGTATAACGTATAACGTATTACGTATAACGTATAACGTATAACGTATAACGTATAACGTATAACGTATAACGTATAACGTATAACGTATAACGTATATCGTATAACGTATAACGCATAAAGAATAACGTATAACGTATAACCTATGACGTATAACGTATAACGTATAACGTATAACGTATATCGTATAACGTATAACGTATAACGTATAACGTATAACGTATAACGTATAACGTATAACGTATAACGAATAACGTATAACGTAAAACGTATAACGTATAACGTATAACGTATAACGTATAACCAATGACGTATAACGTATAACGTATAACGTATAACGTATAAAGTATAACGTATAACGTATAACGTATAACGTATTACGTATAACGTATAACGTATAACGTATAACGTATAACGTATAACGTATAACGTATAACGTATAAAGTATATCGTATAACGTATAACGCATAAAGAATAACGTATAACGTATAACGTATAACGTATAACGTATAACGTATAACGCATAAAGAATAACGTATAACGTATAACCTATGACGTATAACGTATACCGTATAACGTATAACGTATAACGTATAACGTATAACGTATAACGTATAACGTATAACGTATAACGTATAACGTATAAAGTATTACGTATAACGTATAACGTATAACGTATAACGTATACCGTATAACGTATAACGTATAACGTATAACGTATAACGTATAACGTATAACGTATAACGTATAACGTATAACGTATTACGTATAACGTATAACGTATAACGAATAACGTAAAACGTATAACGCATAACGTATAACGTATAACGTATAACGTATAACGTATAACGTATAACGTATAACGTATAACGTATAACGTATAACGAATAACGTAAAACGTATAACGCATAACGTATAACGTATAACGTATAACGTATAACCTATAACGTATAACGTATAACGTATAACGTATAACGTATAACGTATAACGTATAACGTATAACGTATAACGTATAACGTATAACGTATAACGTATAACGTATAACGTATAACGTATAACGTATAACGTATAACGTATAACGTATAACGTATAACGTATAACGTATAACGTATAACGTATAACGTATATCGTATAACGTATATCGTATAACGTATAACGTATAACGTGTAACGTATAACGTATAACGAATAACGTATAACGTAAAACGTATAACGTATAACGTATAACGTATAACGTATAACCTATGACGTATAACGTATGACGCATAACGTATAACGTATAACGTGTAACGAAGAACGTATAACGTATAACGTAAAACGTATAACGCATAACGTATATCGTATACCGTATAACGTATAACGTATATCGTATAACGTATAACGCATAAAGAATAACGTATAACGTATAACGTATAACGTATAACGTATAACGTATAACGAATAACGTAAAACGTATAACGCATAACATATATCGTATACCGTATAACGTATAACGTATATCGTATAACGTATAACGCATAAAGAATAACGTATAACGTATAACCTATGACGTATAACGTATAACGTTTAACGTATATCGTATAACGTATAACGTATAACGTATAACGTATAACGTATGACGTATAACGTATAACGTATAACGTATAACGTATAACGTATAACGTATAACGTATAACGTATAACGTATAACGTATAACGTATAACGTATAACGTATACCGTATGACGTAGAACGTATGACGTATCACGAATAACGTAAAACGTATAACGCATAACGTATAACGTATAACGTGTAACGAAGAACGTATAACGAATAACGTAAAACGTATAACGCTTAACATGTAACGTATAACGTATAACGTATAACGTATAACGTATAACGTATAACGTATAACATATAACGTATAAGGTATAACGTATAACGTAAAACGTATAACGCATAACGTATATCGTATACCGTATAACGTATAACGTATATCGTATAACGTATAACGCATAAAGAATAACGTATAACGTATAACCTATGACGTATATCGTATAACGTATAACGTATAACGTATATCGTATAACGTATAACGTATAACGTATAACGTATAACGTATAACGTATAACGTATAACGAATAACGTATAACGTAAAACGTATAACGTATAACGTATAACGTATAACGTATAACCTATGACGTATAACGTATAACGTATAACGTATAACGTATAAAGTATACCGTATAACGTATAACCTATAACGTATAACGTGTAACGAAGAACGTATAACGAATAACGTAAAACGTATAACGCATAACATGTAACGTATAACGTATCACGTATAACGTATAACGTATAACGTATAACGTATAACGTATAACGTATAACGTATGACGTATAACGTATAACGTAGAACGTAGAACGTATAACGTATAACGTATATCGTAAAACGTATAACGTATAACGTATAACGTATAACGTATAACGTATAACGTATAACGTATAACGTATAACGTATAACGTATAACGTATAACGTATAACGTATAACGTATAACGTATAACGTATAACGTATACCGCATAACGTATAACGTATAACTTATAACGTATATCGTAAAACGTATAACGTATGACGTATAAAGAATAACGTATAACGTATAACGTATAAGGTATAACGCATAACGTATAACGTATAACGTGTAACGAAGAACGTAGAACGAATAACGTATAACGTATATCGTATAACGTATAACGTATAACGTATAACGTATAACGTATAACGTATAACGTATAATGTATAACGTATAACGTATAACGTATAACGTATAACGTATAACGTATAACGTATAACGTATAACGTATAACGTATAACGTATAACGTATAACGTATAACCTATAACGTATAACGAATAACGTAAAACGTATGACGCATTACATATTACGTATAACGTAGAACGTATAACGTATAACGTATATCGTAAAATGTATAACGTATAACGTATAACGTATAACGTATAACGTATAACGTATAACGTATAACGTATTACGTATAACGTATAACGTATAACGTATAACGTATAACGTATAACGTATAACGTATAACGTATAACGTATAACGTATAACGTATAACGTATAACGTATAACGTATAACGTATAACGTATAACGTATAACGTAAAACGTATAACGCATAACGTATATCGTATACCGTATAACGTATAACGTATATCGTATAACGTATAACGCATAAAGAATAACGTATAACGTATAACGTATAACGTATAACGTATAACGAATAACGTAAAACGTATAACGCATAACATATATCGTATACCGTATAACGTATAACGTATATCGTATAACGTAGAACGCATAAAGAATAACGTATAACGTATAACCTATGACGTATAACGTATAACGTTTAACGTATATCGTATAACGTATATCGTAAAACGTATAACGTATAACGTATAACGTATAACGTATAACGTATAACGTATAACGTATAACGTATAACGTATAACGTATAAAGTATACCGTATAACGTATAACCTATAACGTATAACGTGTAACGAAGAACGTATAACGAATAACGTAAAACGTATAACGCATAACATGTAACGTATAACGTATCACGTATAACGTATAACGTATAATGTATAACGTATAACGTATAACGTATAACGTATAACGTATAACGTATAACGTATAACGTATAACGTATAACGTATAACCTATAACGTATAACGTATAACGTATAACCTATAACGTATAACGAATAACGTAAAACGTATGACGCATTACATATTACGTATAACGTAGAACGTATAACGTATAACGTATATCGTAAAATGTATAACGTATAACGTATAACGTATAACGTATAACGTATAACGTATAACGTATAACGTATTACGTATAACGTATAACGTATAACGTATAACGTATAACGTATAACGTATAACGTATAACGTATAACGTATAACGTATAACGTATAACGTATAACGTATAACGTATAACGTATAACGTATAACGTATAACGTAAAACGTATAACGCATAACGTATATCGTATACCGTATAACGTATAACGTATATCGTATAACGTATAACGCATAAAGAATAACGTATAACGTATAACGTATAAGGAATAACGCATAACGTATAACGTATAACGTGTAACGAAGGACGTAGAACGAATAACGTATAACGTATAACGTATAACGTATAACGTATAACGTATAACGTAAAACGTATAACGCATATCGTATATCGTATACCGTACAACGTATAACGAATAACGTAAAACGTATGACGCATTACATATTACGTATAACGTAGAACGTATAACGTATAACGTATATCGTAAAATGTATAACGTATAACGTATAACGTATAACGTATAACGTATAACGTATAACGTATAACGTATAACGTAAAACGTATAACGTATTACGTATAACGTATAACGTATAACGTATAACGTATAACGTATAACGTATAACGTATAACGTATAACGTATAACGTATAACGTATAACGTATAACGAATAACGTAAAACGTATGACGCATTACATATTACGTATAACGTAGAACGTATAACGTAGAACGTATATCGTAAAACGTATAACGTATAACGTATAACGTATAACGTATATCGTAAAACGTATAACGTATAACGTATAACGTATAACGTATAACGTGTAACGAAGAACGTATAACGTATAACGTATAAGGTATATCGTATAACGTAGAACGTATAACGTACAACGTATATCGTAAAACGTATAACGTATAACGTATAACGTATAACGTATAACGTATAACGTATAACGTATAACGTATACCGTTTAACGTATAACGTATAACGTACAACGTATAACGTATAACGTATAACGTATAACGTATAACGTATACCGTATAACGTATAACGTATAACTTATAACGTATATCGTAAAACGTATAACGTATGACGTATAAAGAATAACGTATAACGTATAACGTATAAAGAATAACGTATAACGTATAACGTATAACGAATAACGTAAAACGTATAACGTGTAACGCATAACGTATAACGTATAACGCATAACGTATAACGTATAACGTGTAACGAAGAACGTATAACGAATAACGTATAACGTATATCGTATAACGTAGAACGTATAACGTATAACGTATAACGTATAACGTATAACGTATAACGTATAACGTATAACGTATAACGCATAACATGTAACGTATAACGTATCACGTATAACGTATAACGTATAACGTAAAACGTATAATGCATAACGTATATCGTATACCGTATAACGTATAACGTATATCGTATAACGTATAACGCATAAAGAATAACGTATAACGTATAACCTATGACGTATAACGTATAACGTATGACGTATATCGTATAACGTATAACGTACAACGTATAACGTATAACGTATGACGTGTAACGTATAACGTATAACGTATAACGTATAACGTATAACGTATAACGTATAACGTATAACGTATAACGTATAACGTATAACGTATAACCTATAACGTATACCCTATGACGTATAACGAATGACGTATAACGTATAACGTATCACGAATAACGTAAAACGAATAACGCATAACGTATAACGTATAACGTGTGTCGAAGAACGTATAACGAATAACGTAAAACGTATAACGCATAACATGTAACGTATAACGTATAACGTATAACGTATAACGTATAACGTAAAACGTATAACGCATAACGTATATCGTATACCGTATATCGTATAACGTATATCGTATAACGTATAACGCATAAAGAATAACGTATAACGTATAACCTATGACGTATAACGTATAACGTATAACGTATAACGTATAACGTCTAACGTATAACCTATAACGTATAACGTGTAGCGAAGAACGTATAACGAATAACGTAAAACGTATAACGCATAACATGTAACGTATATCGTATAACGTATAACATATAACGTATAACGTATAACGTATGACGTATAACGTATAACGTATAACGTATAACGTATAACGTATAACGTAGAACGTATAACGCATAACGTATAACGTATAACGGATAACGTATAACGTATAACGTATAACGTATAACGTATAACGTATAACGTATAACGTATAACGTATAACGTATAACGTATAACGTATAACGTATAACGTATAACGTATAACGTACAACGTATATCGTAAAACGTATAACGTATGACGTATAAAGAATAACGTATAACGTATAACGTATAAAGAATAACGTATAACGTATAACGTATAACGAATAACGTAAAACGTATGACGCATTACATATTACGTATAACGTAGAACGTATAACGTATAACGTATATCGTAAAATGTATAACGTATAACGTATAACGTATAACGTATAACGTATAACGAATAACGTAAAACGTATAACGCATAACGTATAACGTATAACGTGTAACGAAGAACGTATAACGAATAACGTATAACGTATATCGTATAACGTAGAACGTATAACGTATAACGTATAACGTATAACGTATATTGTAGAACGTATAACGTATAACGTATATCGTAAAACGTATAACGTATAACGTATAACGTATAACGTATAACGTATAACGTATAACGTATAACGTATACCGTATAACGTATAACGTATAACGTATAACGTATAACGTATAACGTATAACGTATAACGTATAACGTATAACGTATAACGTATAACGTATAACGTATAACGTATAACGTATAACGTATAACGTATAACGTATTACGTATAACCTATAACGTATAACGTATAACGTATAACGTATAACGTATATCGTATAACGTAGAACGTATAACGTATAACGTATAACGTATAACGTATATTGTAGAACGTATAACGTATAACGTATATCGTAAAACGTATAACGTATAACGTATAACGTATAACGTATAACGTATAACGTATAACGTATAACGTATACCGTATAACGTATAACGTATAACGTATAACGTATAACGTATAACGTATAACGTATAACGTATAACGAATAACGTAAAACGTATAACGCATAACATATATCGTATACCGTATAACGTATAACGTATATCGTATAACGTATAACGCATAAAGAATAACGTATAACGTATAACCTATGACGTATAACGTATAACGTATAACGTATAACGTATTACGTATAACGTATAACGTATAACGTATAACGTATAACGTATAACGTATAACGTATAACGTATAACGTATAACGTATAACGTATAACGTATAACGTATAACGTATAACGTATAACGTATAACGTATAACGTATAACGTATAACGTATAACGTATAACGTATAACGTATAACGTATAACGTATAACGTATAACGTAAAACGTATAACGCATAACGTATATCGTATACCGTATAACGTATAACGTATATCGTATAACGTATAACGCATAAAGAATAACGTATAACGTATAACGTATAACGTATAACGTATAACGAATAACGTAAAACGTATAACGCATAACATATATCGTATACCGTATAACGTATAACGTATATCGTATAACGTATAACGCATAAAGAATAACGTATAACGTATAACCTATAACGTATACCCTATGACGTATAACGTATGACGTATAACGTATAACGTATCACGAATAACGTAAAACGAATAACGCATAACGTATAACGTATAACGTGTGTCGAAGAACGTATAACGAATAACGTAAAACGTATAACGCATAACATGTAACGTATAACGTATAACGTATAACGTATAACGTATAACGTAAAACGTATAACGCATAACGTATATCGTATACCGTATATCGTATAACGTATATCGTATAACGTATAACGCATAAAGAATAACGTATAACGTATAACCTATGACGTATAACGTATAACGTATAACGTATAACGTATATCGTATAACGTAAAACGTATAACGTATAACGTATAACGTATAACGTATGACGTATAACGTATAACGTATAACGTATAACGTATAACGGATAACGTATAACGTATAACGTATAACGTATATCGTATACCGTATAACGTATAACGTATAACGTATAAGGTACAACGAATAAAGTATAACGTATAACGTATAAAGTATAACCTATATCGTATAACGTATAACGTATAACCTATAACGTATAACGTATAACGTATAACGAATAACGCAAAACGTATAACGCATAATGTATAACGTATAACGTGTAACGAAGAACGTATAACGAATAACGTATAACGTATAACGTATAACGAATAACGTATAACGTAAAACGTATGACGTATAACGTATAACGTATAACCTATGACGTATAACGTATAACGTATAACGTATAACGTATAACGTATAACGTATAACGTATAACGTATAACGAATAACGTATAACGTAAAACGTATGACGCATAACGTATAACGTATAACCTATGACGTATAACGTATAACGTATAACGTATAACGTATAACGTCTAACGTATAACGTGTAGCGAAGAACGTATAACGAATAACGTAAAACGTATAACGCATAACATGTAACGTATAACGTATAACGTATAACGTATGACGTATAACGTATAACGTATAACGTATAACGTATAACGTATAACGTAGAACGTATAACGCATAACGTATAACGTATAACGGATAACGTATAACGTATAACGTATAACGTATAACGTATAACGTATAACGTATAACGTATAACGTATAACGTATAACGTATAACGTATAACGTATAACGTATAACGTATAACGTATAACGTAAAACGTATAACGCATAACGTATATCGTATACCGTATAACGTATAACGTATATCGTATAACGTATAACGCATAAAGAATAACGTATAACGTATAACGTATAACGTATAACGTATAACGAATAACGTAAAACGTATAACGCATAACATATATCGTATACCGTATAACGTATAACGTATATCGTATAACGTATAATGCATAAAGAATAACGTATAACGTATAACCTATGACGTATAACGTATAACGTTTAACGTATATCGTATAACGTATAACGTATATCGTATAACGTATAACGCATAAAGAATAACGTATAACGTATAACGTATAACGTATAACGTATAACGAATAACGTAAAACGTATAACGCATAACATATATCGTATACCGTATAACGTATAACGTATATCGTATAACGTATAACGCATAAAGAATAACGTATAACGTATAACCTATAACGTATACCCTATGACGTATAACGTATGACGTATAACGTATAACGTATCACGAATAACGTAAAACGAATAACGCATAACGTATAACGTATAACGTGTGTCGAAGAACGTATAACGAATAACGTAAAACGTATAACGCATAACATGTAACGTATAACGTATAACGTATAACGTATAACGTATAACGTAAAACGTATAACGCATAACGTATATCGTATACCGTATATCGTATAACGTATATCGTATAACGTATAACGCATAAAGAATAACGTATAACGTATAACCTATGACGTATAACGTATAACGTATAACGTATAACGTATATCGTATAACGTAAAACGTATAACGTATAACGTATAACGTATAACGTATGACGTATAACGTATAACGTATAACGTATAACGTATAACGGATAACGTATAACGTATAACGTATAACGTATATCGTATACCGTATAACGTATAACGTATAACGTATAAGGTACAACGAATAAAGTATAACGTATAACGTATAACGTATAACCTATAACGTATAACGTATAACGTATAACGTATAACCTATAACGTATAACGTATAACGTATAACGAATAACGCAAAACGTATAACGCATAATGTATAACGTATAACGTGTAACGAAGAACGTATAACGAATAACGTATAACGTAAAACGTATGACGTATAACGTATAACGTATAACCTATCACGTATAACGTATAACGTATAACGTATAACGTATAACGTATAACGTATAACGTATAACGTATAACGTATAACGAATAACGTATAACGTAAAACGTATGACGCATAACGTATAACGTATAACCAATGACGTATAACGTATAACGTATAACGTATAACGTATAACGTATAACGTATAACGTATAACCTATAACGTATAACGTGTAGCGAAGAACGTATAACGAATAACGTAAAACGTATAACGCATAACATGTAACGTATATCGTATAACGTATAACGTATAACGTATAACGTATAACGTATGACGTATAACGTATAACGTATAACGTATAACGTATAACGTATAACGTATAACGTAGAACGTATAACGCATAACGTATAACGTATAACGGATAACGTATAACGTATAACGTATAACGTATAACGTATAACGTATAACGTATAACGTATAACGTATAACGTATAACGTATAACGTATAACGTATAACGTATAACGTATAACGTACAACGTATATCGTAAAACGTATAACGTATGACGTATAAAGAATAACGTATAACGCATAACGTATAAAGAATAACGTATAACGTATAACGAATAACGTAAAACGTATGACGCATTACATATTACGTATAACGTAGAACGTATAACGTATAACGTATATCGTAAAATGTATAACGTATAACGTATAACGTATAACGTATAACGTATAACGTATAACGAATAACGTAAAACGTATAACGCATAACGTATAACGTATAACGTGTAACGAAGAACGTATAACGAATAACGTATAACGTATATCGTATAACGTATTACGTATAACGTATAACGTATAACGTATAACGTATATTGTAGAACGTATAACGTATAACGTATATCGTAAAACGTATAACGTATAACGTATAACGTATAACGTATAACGTATAACGTATAACGTATAACGTATACCGTATAACGTATAACGTATAACGTATAACGTATAACGTATAACGTATAACGTATAACGTATAACGTATAACGTATAACGTATAACGTATAACGTATAACGTATAACGTATAACGTATAACGTATAACGTATTACGTATAACGTATAACGTATAACGTATAACGTATAACGTATAACGTATAACGTATAACGTATAACGTATAACGTATAACGTATAACGTATAACGTATAACGTATAACGTATAACGTATAACGTATAACGTAAAACGTATAACGCATAACGTATATCGTATACCGTATAACGTATAACGTATATCGTATAACGTATAACGCATAAAGAATAACGTATAACGTATAACGTATAACGTATAACGTATAACGTATAACGAATAACGTAAAACGTATAACGCATAACATATATCGTATACCGTATAACGTATAACGTATATCGTATAACGTATAACGCATAAAGAATAACGTATAACGTATAACCTATGACGTATAACGTATAACGTTTAACGTATATCGTATAACGTATAACGTATAACGTATAACGTATAACGTATGACGTATAACGTATAACGTATAACGTATAACGTATAACGTATAACGTATAACGTATAACGTATAACGTATAACCTATAACGTATAACGTATAACGTATAACGTATACCGTATGACGTATAACGTATGACGTATCACGAATAACGTAAAACGTATAACGCATAACGTATAACGTATAACGTGTAACGAAGAACGTATAACGAATAACGTAAAACGTATAACGCTTAACATGTAACGTATAACGTATAACGTATAACGTATAACGTATAACGTATAACGTATAACGTATAACGTATAACATATAACGTATAAGGTATAACGTATAACGTAAAACGTATAACGCATAACGTATATCGTATACCGTATAACGTATAACGTATATCGTATAACGTATAACGCATAAAGAATAACGTGTAACGTATAACCTATGACGTATATCGTATAACGTATAACGTATAACGTATATCGTATAACGTATAACGTATAACGTATAACGTATAACGTATAACGTATAACGTATAACGTATAACGAATAACGTATAACGTAAAACGTATAACGTATAACGTATAACGTATAACGTATAACGTATAACGTATAACGAAGAACGTAGAACGAATAACGTATAACGTATATCGTATAACGTATAACGTATAACGTATAACGTATAACGTATAACGTATAACGTATAACGTATAACGTATAACGTATAACGTATAACGTATAACGTATGACGTATAACGTATAACGTATAACGTATAACGTATAACGTATAACGTATAACGTATAACGTATAACGTATAACGTATAACGTATAACGCATAACGTATAACGTATAACGTATAACGTATAACGAATAACGTAAAACGTATGACGCATTACATATTACGTATAACGTAGAACGTATAACGTATAACGTATATCGTAAAATGTATAACGTATAACGTATAACGTATAACGTATGACGTATAACGTATAACGTATAACGTAAAACGTATAACGTATTACGTATAACGTATAACGTATAACGTATAACGTATAACGTATAACGTATAACGTATAACGTATAACGTATAACGTATAACGAATAACGTAATACGTATGACGCATTACATATTACGTATAACGTTGAACGTATAACGTATAACGTATATCGTAAAACGTATAACGTATAACGTATAACGTATAACGTATATCGTAAAACGTATAACGTATAACGTATTACGTATAACGTATAACGTATAACGTATAACGTATAACGTATAACGTATAACGTATAACGTATAACGTATAACGTATAACGTATAACGTATAACGTATAACGTATAACGTATAACGAATACCGTATAACGTATAACGTATAACTTATAACGTATATCGTAAAACGTATAACGTATGACGTATAAAGAATAACGTATAACGTATAACGTATAAAGAATAACGTATAACGTATAACGTATAACGAATAACGTAAAACGTATAACGTATAACGCATAACGTATAACGTATAACGTGTAACGAAGAACGTATAACGAATAACGTATAAGGTATATCGTATAACGTAGAACGTATAACGTATAACGTATATCGTAAAACGTATAACGTATAACGTATAACGTATAACGTATAACGTATAACGTATAACGTATAACGTATACCGTTTAACGTATAACGTATAACGTACAACGTATAACGTATTTCGCATAACGTATAACGTATACCGTATAACGTATAACGTATAACTTATAACGTATATCGTAAAACGTATAACGTATGACGTATAAAGAATAACGTATAACGTATAACGTATAAAGAATAACGTATAACGTATAACGTATAACGAATAACGTGAAACGTATAACGTGTAACGCATAACGTATAACGTATAACGCATAACGTATAACGTATAACGTGTAACGAAGAACGTATAACGAATAACGTATAACGTATATCGTATAACGTAGAACGTATAACGTATAACGCATAAAGAATAACGTATAACGTATAACGTATAAAGAATAACGTATAACGTATAACGTATAACGTATAACGTATAACGTAAAACGTATAACGCATAACGTATATCGTATACCGTATATCGTATAACGTATATCGTATAACGTATAACGCATAAAGAATAACGTATAACGTATAACCTATGACGTATAACGTATAACGTATAACGTATAACGTATATCGTATAACGTAAAACGTATAACGTATAACGTATAACGTATAACGTATGACGTATAACGTATAACGTATAACGTATAACGTATAACGTATAACGGATAACGTATAACGTATAACGTATAACGTATATCGTATACCGTATAACGTATAACGTATAACGTATAAGGTACAACGAATAAAGTATAACGTATAACGTATAACGTATAACCTATAACGTATAACGTATAACGTATAACCTATAACGTATAACGTATAACGTATAACGAATAACGCAAAACGTATAACGCATAATGTATAACGTATAACGTGTAACGAAGAACGTATAACGAATAACGTATAACGTATAACGTATAACGAATAACGTATAACGTAAAACGTATGACGTATAACGTATAACGTATAACCTATGACGTATAACGTATAACGTATAACGTATAACGTATAACGTATAACGTATAACGTATAACGTATAACGTATAACGTATAACGTATAACGAATAACGTATAACGTAAAACGTATGACGCATAACGTATAACGTATAACCTATGACGTATAACGTATAACGTATAACGTATAACGTATAACGTATAACGTATAACCTATGACGTATAACGTATAACGTATAACGTATAACGTAGAACGTATAACGCATAACGTATAACGTATAACGGATAACGTATAACGTATAACGTATAACGTATAACGTATAACGTATAACGTATAACGTATAACGTATAACGTATAACGTATAACGTATAACGTATAACGTATAACGTATAACGTATAACGTATAACGTACAACGTATATCGTAAAACGTATAACGTATGACGTATAAAGAATAACGTATAACGTATAACGTATAAAGAATAACGTATAACGTATAACGTATAACGAATAACGTAAAACGTATGACGCATTACATATTACGTATAACGTAGAACGTATAACGTATAACGTATATCGTAAAATGTATAACGTATAACGTATAACGTATAACGTATAACGTATAACGAATAACGTAAAACGTATAACGCATAACGTATAACGTATAACGTGTAACGAAGAACGTATAACGAATAACGTATAACGTATATCGTATAACGTAGAACGTATAACGTATAACGTATAACGTATAACGTATAACGTATATTGTAGAACGTATAACGTATAACGTATATCGTAAAACGTATAACGTATAACGTATAACGTATAACGTATAACGTATAACGTATAACGTATAACGTATACCGTATAACGTATAACGTATAACGTATAACGTATAACGTATAACGTATAACGTATAACGTATAACGTATAACGTATAACGTATAACGTATAACGTATAACGTATAACGTATTACGTATAACGTATAACGTATAACGTATAACGTATAACGTATAACGTATAACGTATAACGTATAACGTATAACGTATAACGTATAACGTATAACGTATAACGTATAACGTATAACGTATAACGTATAACGTATAACGTATAACGTAAAACGTATAACGCATAACGTATATCGTATACCGTATAACGTGTAACGTATATCGTATAACGTATAACGCATAAAGAATAACGTATAACGTATAACGTATAACGTATAACGTATAACGTATAACCTATGACGTATAACGTATGACGCATAACGTATAACGTATAACGTGTAACGAAGAACGTATAACGAATAACGTATAACGTATATCGTATAACGTAGAACGTATAACGTATAACGTATAACGTATAACGTATAACGTATAACGTATAAGGTAGAACGTATAACGTATAACGTATATCGTAAAACGTATAACGTATAACGTATAACGTATAACGTATAACGTATAACGTATAACGTATAACGTATAACGTATAACGTATACCGTTTAACGTATAACGTATAACGTACAACGTATAACGTATAACGTATAACGTATAACGTATACCGTATAACGTATAACGTATAACGTATACCGTATGACGTATAACGTATGACGTATCACGAATAACGTAAAACGTATAACGCATAACGTATAACGTATAACGTGTAACGAAGAACGTATAACGAATAACGTAAAACGTATAACGCTTAACATGTAACGTATAACGTATAACGTATAACGTATAACGTATAACGTATAACGTATAACGTATAACGTATAACGTATAAGGTATAACGTATAACGTAAAACGTATAACGCATAACGTATATCGTATACCGTATAACGTATAACGTATATCGTATAACGTATAACGCATAAAGAATAACGTATAACGTATAACCTATGACGTATAACGTATAACGTATAACGTATAACGTATATCGTATAACGTATAACGTATAACGTATAACGTATAACGTATAACGTATAACGTATAACGTATAACGCATAACGTATAACGTAAAACGCATAACGTATAACGTATAACGTATAACGTATAACCTATGACGTATAACGTATAACGTATAACGTATAACGTATAAAGTATAACGTATAACGTATAACGTATAACGTATAACGTATAACGTATAACGTATAACGTATAACGTATAACGTATAACGTATAACGTATAACGTATAACGTATAACGTATAACGTATAACGTATAACGTATAACGTATAACGTATAACGTATAACGTATAACGTATAACCTATAACGTATAACGTATAACGTATCACGTATAACGTATAACGTATAACGTATAACGTATAACGTATAACGTATAACGTATAACGTATAACGTATAACGTATAACGTATAACGTATAACGTATAACGTATAACGTATAACGTATAACGTATAACGTATAACGTATAACGTATAACGTATAACGTATAACGTATATCGTATAACGTATAACGCATAAAGAATAACGTATAACGTATAACCTATGACGTATAACGTATAACGTATAACGTATAACGTATATCGTATAACGTATAACGTATAACGTATAACGTATAACGTATAACGTATAACGTATAACGTATAACGTATACCGTATAACGTATAACGTATAACGTATAACGTATAACGTATAACGTATAACGTATAACGTATAACGTAAAACGTATAACGCATAACGTATATCGTATACCGTATAACGTATAACGTATATCGTATAACGTATTACGCATAAAGAATAACGTATAACGTATAACGTATAACGTATAACGTATAACGTATAACGAATAACGTAAAACGTATAACGCATAACGTATATCGTATACCGTATAACGTATAACGTATATCGTATAACGTATAACGCATAAAGAATAACGTATAGCGTATAACCTATGACGTATAACGTATAACGTATAACGTATATCGTATAACGTATAACGTATAACGTATAACGTATAACGTATAACGTATAACGTATAACGTATAACGCATAACGTATAACGTAAAACGCATAACGTATAACGTATAACGTATAACGTATAACCTATGACGTATAACGTATAACGTATAACGTATAACGTATAAAGTATAACGTATAACGTATAACGTATAACGTATAACGTATAACGTATAACGTATAACGTATAACGTATAACGTATAACGTATAACGTATAACGTATAACGTATAACGTATAACGTATAACGTATAACGTATAACGTATAACGTATAACGTATAACGTATAACGTATAACGTATAACGTATAACGTATAACGAATAACGCAAAACGTATAACGCATAATGTATAACGTATAACGTGTAACGAAGAACGTATAACGAATAACGTATAACGTATAACGTATAACGAATAACGTATAACGTAAAACGTATGACGTATAACGTATAACGTATAACCTATCACGTATAACGTATAACGTATAACGTATAACGTATAACGTATAACGTATAACGTATAACGTATAACGTATAACGAATAACGTATAACGTAAATCGTATGACGCATAACGTATAACGTATAACCAATGACGTATAACGTATAACGTATAACGTATAACGTATAACGTATAACGTATAACGTATAACGTATAACCTATAACGTATAACGTGTAGCGAAGAACGTATAACGAATAACGTAAAACGTATAACGCATAACATGTAACGTATATCGTATAACGTATAACGTATAACGTATAACGTATAACGTATGACGTATAACGTATAACGTATAACGTATAACGTATAACGTATAACGTATAACGTAGAACGTATAACGCATAACGTATAACGTATAACGGATAACGTATAACGTATAACGTATAACGTATAACGTATATCGTATAACGTATAACGTATAACGTATAACGTATAACGTATAACGTATAACGTATAACGTATAACGTATAACGTACAACGTATATCGTAAAACGTATAACGTATGACGTATAAAGAATAACGTATAACGCATAACGTATAAAGAATAACGTATAACGTATAACGAATAACGTAAAACGTATGACGCATTACATATTACGTATAACGTAGAACGTATAACGTATAACGTATATCGTAAAATGTATAACGTATAACGTATAACGTATAACGTATAACGTATAACGAATAACGTAAAACGTATAACGCATAACGTATAACGTATAACGTGTAACGAAGAACGTATAACGAATAACGTATAACGTATATCGTATAACGTAGAACGTATAACGTATAACGTATAACGTATAACGTATATTGTAGAACGTATAACGTATAACGTATATCGTAAAACGTATAACGTATAACGTATAACGTATAACGTATAACGTATAACGTATAACGTATAACGTATAACGTATACCGTATAACGTATAACGTATAACGTATAACGTATAACGTATAACGTATAACGTATAACGTATAACGTATAACGTATAACGTATAACGTATAACGTATAACGTATAACGTATAACGTATAACGTATAACGTATAACGTATAACGTATAACGTATAACGAATAACGTAAAACGTATAACGCATAACATATATCGTATACCGTATAACGTATAACGTATATCGTATAACGTATAACGCATAAAGAATAACGTATAACGTATAACCTATGACGTATAACGTATAACGTTTAACGTATATCGTATAACGTATAACGTATAACGTATAACGTATAACGTATGACGTATAACGTATAACGTATAACGTATAACGTATAACGTATAACGTATAACGTATAACGTATAACGTATAACGTATAACGTATAACGTATAACGTATAACGTATACCGTATGACGTATAACGTATGACGTATCAGGAATAACGTAAAACGTATAACGCATAACGTATAACGTATAACGTGTAACGAAGAACGTATAACGAATAACGTAAAACGTATAACGCTTAACATGTAACGTATAATGTATAACGTATAACGTATAACGTATAACGTATAACGTATAACGTATAACGTATAACATATAACGTATAAGGTATAACGTATAACGTAAAACGTATAACGCATAACGTATATCGTATACCGTATAACGTATAACGTATATCGTATAACGTATAACGCATAAAGAATAACGTGTAACGTATAACCTATGACGTATATCGTATAACGTATAACGTATAACGTATATCGTATAACGTATAACGTATAACGTATAACGTATAACGTATAACGTATAACGTATAACGTATAACGTATAACGAATAACGTATAACGTAAAACGTATAACGTATAACGTATAACGTATAACGTATAACGTATAACGTATAACGTATGACGTATAACGTATAACGTAGAACGTAGAACGTATAACGTATAACGTATATCGTAAAACGTATAACGTATAACGTATAACGTATAACGTATAACGTATAACGTATAACGTATAACGTATAACGTATAACGTATAACGTATAACGTATAACGTATAACGTATAACGTATAACGTATAACGTATAACGTATACCGTATAACGTATAACGTATAACTTATAACGTATATCGTAAAACGTATAACGTATGACGTATAAAGAATAACGTATAACGTATAACGTATAAGGAATAACGCATAACGTATAACGTATAACGTGTAACGAAGAACGTAGAACGAATAACGTATAACGTATATCGTATAACGTATAACGTATAACGTATAACGTATAACGTATAACGTATAACGTATAACGTATAACGTATAACGTATAACGTATAACGTATAACGTATAACGTATAACGTATAACGTATAACGTATAACGTATAACGTATAACGTATAACGTATAACGTATAACGTATAACGTATAACGTATAACGTATAACGTATAACGAATAACGTAAAACGTATGACGCATTACATATTACGTATAACGTAGAACGTATAACGTATAACGTATAACGTATAACGTATAACGTATAACGTATAACGTATAACGTATAACGTATAACGTATAACGTATAACGTATAACGTATAACGTATAACGTATAACGTATACCGTATAACGTATAACGTATAACTTATAACGTATATCGTAAAACGTATAACGTATGACGTATAAAGAATAACGTATAACGTATAACGTATAAGGAATAACGCATAACGTATAACGTATAACGTGTAACGAAGAACGTAGAACGAATAACGTATAACGTATATCGTATAACGTATAACGTATATCGTAAAATGTATAACGTATAACGTATAACGTATAACGTATAACGTATAACGTATAACGTATAACGTAAAACGTATAACGTATTACGTATAACGTATAACGTATAACGTATAACGTATAACGTATAACGTATAACGTATAACGTATAACGTATAACGTATAACGAATAACGTAATACGTATGACGCATTACATATTACGTATAACGTTGAACGTATAACGTATAACGTATATCGTAAAACGTATAACGTATAACGTATAACGTATAACGTATATCGTAAAACGTATAACGTATAACGTATTACGTATAACGTATAACGTATAACGTATAACGTATAACGTATAACGTATAACGTATAACGTATAACGTATAACGTATAACGTATAACGTATAACGTATAACGTATAACGTATAACGAATACCGTATAACGTATAACGTATAACTTATAACGTATATCGTAAAACGTATAACGTATGACGTATAAAGAATAACGTATAACGTATAACGTATAAAGAATAACGTATAACGTATAACGTATAACGAATAACGTATAACGTATAACGTACAACGTATAACGTATTTCGCATAACGTATAACGTATACCGTATAACGTATAACGTATAACTTATAACGTATATCGTAAAACGTATAACGTATGACGTATAAAGAATAACGTATAACGTATAACGTATAAAGAATAACGTATAACGTATAACGTATAACGAATAACGTGAAACGTATAACGTATAACGTATAACGTATAACGTATAACGTATAACGTATAACGTATGACGTATAACGTATAACGTAGAACGTAGAACGTATAACGTATAACGTATATCGTAAAACGTATAACGTATAACGTATAACGTATAACGTATAACGTATAACGTATAACGTATAACGTATAACGTATAACGTATAACGTATAACGTATAACGTATAACGTATAACGTATAACGTATAACGTATACCGTATAACGTATAACGTATAACTTATAACGTATATCGTAAAACGTATAACGTATGACGTATAAAGAATAACGTATAACGTATAACGTATAAGGAATAACGCATAACGTATAACGTATAACGTGTAACGAAGAACGTAGAACGAATAACGTATAACGTATATCGTATAACGTATAACGTATAACGTATAACGTATAACGTATAACGTATAACGTATAACGTATAACGTATAACGTATAACGTATAACGTATAACGTATAACGTATAACGTATAACGTATAACGTATAACGTATAACGTATAACGTATAACGTATAACGTATAACGTATAACGTATAACGTATAACGTATAACGTATAACGAATAACGTAAAACGTATGACGCATTACATATTACGTATAACGTAGAACGTATAACGTATAACGTATATCGTAAAATGTATAACGTATAACGTATAACGTATAACGTATAACGTATAACGTATAACGTATAACGTAAAACGTATAACGTATTACGTATAACGTATAACGTATAACGTATAACGTATAACGTATAACGTATAACGTATAACGTATAACGTATAACGTATAACGAATAACGTAATACGTATGACGCATTACATATTACGTATAACGTTGAACGTATAACGTATAACGTATATCGTAAAACGTATAACGTATAACGTATAACGTATAACGTATATCGTAAAACGTATAACGTATAACGTATTACGTATAACGTATAACGTATAACGTATAACGTATAACGTATAACGTATAACGTATAACGTATAACGTATAACGTATAACGTATAACGTATAACGTATAACGTATAACGAATACCGTATAACGTATAACGTATAACTTATAACGTATATCGTAAAACGTATAACGTATGACGTATAAAGAATAACGTATAACGTATAACGTATAAAGAATAACGTATAACGTATAACGTATAACGAATAACGTATAACGTATAACGTACAACGTATAACGTATTTCGCATAACGTATAACGTATACCGTATAACGTATAACGTATAACTTATAACGTATATCGTAAAACGTATAACGTATGACGTATAAAGAATAACGTATAACGTATAACGTATAAAGAATAACGTATAACGTATAACGTATAACGAATAACGTGAAACGTATAACGTGTAACGCATAACGTATAACGTATAACGCATAACGTATAACGTATAACGTGTAACGAAGAACGTATAACGAATAACGTATAACGTATATCGTATAACGTAGAACGTATAACGTATAACGTATAACGTATAACGTATAACGTATAACGTATAACGTATAACGTATAACGTATAACGTATAGCGCATAACATGTAACGTATAACGTATCACGTATAACGTATAACGTATAACGTAAAACGTATAACGCATAACGTATATCGTATACCGTATAACGTATAACGTATATCGTATAACGTATAACGCATAAAGAATAACGTATAACGTATAACCTATGACGTATAACGTATAACGTATGACGTATATCGTATAACGTATAACGTACAACGTATAACGTATAACGTATGACGTGTAACGTATAACGTATAACGTATAACGTATAACGTATAACGTATAACGTATAACGTATAACGTATAACGTATAACGTATAACGTATAACGTATAACCTATAACGTATACCCTATGACGTATAACGTATGACGTATAACGTATAACGTATCACGAATAACGTAAAACGAATAACGCATAACGTATAACGTATAACGTGTGTCGAAGAACGTATAACGAATAACGTAAAACGTATAACGCATAACATGTAACGTATAACGTATAACGTATAACGTATAACGTATAACGTATAACGTAAAACGTATAACGCATAACGTATATCGTATACCGTATATCGTATAACGTATATCGTATAACGTATAACGCATAAAGAATAACGTATAACGTATAACCTATGACGTATAACGTATAACGTATAACGTATAACGTATAACGTATATCGTATAACGTAAAACGTATAACGTATAACGTATAACGTATAACGTATGACGTATAACGTATAACGTATAACGTATAACGTATAACGTATAACGGATAACGTATAACGTATAACGTATAACGTATATCGTATACCGTATAACGTATAACGTATAACGTATAAGGTACAACGAATAAAGTATAACGTATAACGTATAACGTATAACCTATAACGTATAACGTATAACGTATAACCTATAACGTATAACGTATAACGTATAACGAATAACGCAAAACGTATAACGCATAATGTATAACGTATAACGTGTAACGAAGAACGTATAACGAATAACGTATAACGTATAACGTATAACGAATAACGTATAACGTAAAACGTATGACGTATAACGTATAACGTATAACCTATGACGTATAACGTATAACGTATAACGTATAACGTATAACGTATAACGTATAACGTATAACGTATAACGTATAACGTATAACGTATAACGAATAACGTATAACGTAAAACGTATGACGCATAACGTATAACGTATAACCTATGACGTATAACGTATAACGTATAACGTATAACGTATAACGTATAACGTATAACCTATGACGTATAACGTATAACGTATAACGTATAACGTAGAACGTATAACGCATAACGTATAACGTATAACGGATAACGTATAACGTATAACGTATAACGTATAACGTATAACGTATAACGTATAACGTATAACGTATAACGTATAACGTATAACGTATAACGTATAACGTATAACGTATAACGTATAACGTATAACGTACAACGTATATCGTAAAACGTATAACGTATGACGTATAAAGAATAACGTATAACGTATAACGTATAAAGAATAACGTATAACGTATAACGTATAACGAATAACGTAAAACGTATGACGCATTACATATTACGTATAACGTAGAACGTATAACGTATAACGTATATCGTAAAATGTATAACGTATAACGTATAACGTATAACGTATAACGTATAACGAATAACGTAAAACGTATAACGCATAACGTATAACGTATAACGTGTAACGAAGAACGTATAACGAATAACGTATAACGTATATCGTATAACGTAGAACGTATAACGTATAACGTATAACGTATAACGTATAACGTATATTGTAGAACGTATAACGTATAACGTATATCGTAAAACGTATAACGTATAACGTATAACGTATAACGTATAACGTATAACGTATAACGTATAACGTATACCGTATAACGTATAACGTATAACGTATAACGTATAACGTATAACGTATAACGTATAACGTATAACGTATAACGTATAACGTATAACGTATAACGTATAACGTATAACGTATTACGTATAACGTATAACGTATAACGTATAACGTATAACGTATAACGTATAACGTATAACGTATAACGTATAACGTATAACGTATAACGTATAACGTATAACGTATAACGTATAACGTATAACGTATAACGTATAACGTATAACGACTAACGTAAAACGTATGACGCATTACATATTACGTATAACGTAGAACGTATAACGTATAACGTATATCGTAAAACGTATAACGTATAACGTATAACGTATAACGTATAACGTATAACGAATAACGTAAAACGTATAACGCATAACGTATAACGTATAACGTGTAACGAAGAACGTATAACGAATAACGTATAACGTATATCGTATAACGTAGAACGTATAACGTATAACGTATATCGTGTAACGAAGAACGTATAACGAATAACGTATAACGTATATCGTATAACGTAGAACGTATAACGTATAACGTACAACGTATAACGTATAACGTATAACGTATACCGTATAACGTATAACGTATAACTTATAACGTATATCGTAAAACGTATAACGTATGACGTATAAAGAATAACGTATAACGTATAACGTATAAAGAATAACGTATAACGTATAACGTATAACGAATAACGTAAAACGTATAACGTGTAACGCATAACGTATAACGTATAACGTATAACGTATAACGTATAACGTGTAACGAAGAACGTATAACGAATAACGTATAACGTATATCGTATAACGTAGAACGTATAACGTATAACGTATAACGTATAACGTATAACGTATAACGTATAAGGTAGAACGTATAACGTATAACGTATATCGTAAAACGTATAACGTATAACATATAACGTATAACGTATAACGTATAACGTATAACGTATACCGTATAACGTATAACGAATAACGTATAACGTATAACGTATAACGTATAACGTATAACGTATAACGTATAACCTATGACGTATAACGTATGACGCATAACGTATAACGTATAACGTGTAACGAAGAACGTATAACGAATAACGTATAACGTATATCGTATAACGTAGAACGTATAACGTATAACGTATAACGTATAACGTATAACGTATAACGTATAAGGTAGAACGTATAACGTATAACGTATATCGTAAAACGTATAACGTATAACGTATAACGTATAACGTATAACGTATAACGTATAACGTATAACGTATAACGTATAACGTATACCGTTTAACGTATAACGTATAACGTACAACGTATAACGTATAACGTATAACGTATAACGTATACCGTATAACGTATAACGTATAACGTATACCGTATGACGTATAACGTATGACGTATCACGAATAACGTAAAACGTATAACGCATAACGTATAACGTATAACGTGTAACGAAGAACGTATAACGAATAACGTAAAACGTATAACGCTTAACATGTAACGTATAACGTATAACGTATAACGTATAACGTATAACGTATAACGTATAACGTATAACGTATAAGGTACAACGTATAACGTAAAACGTATAACGCATAACGTATATCGTATACCGTATAACGTATAACGTATACCGTATAACGTATAACGCATAAAGAATAACGTATAACGTATAACCTATGACGTATAACGTATAACGTATAACGTATAACGTATATCGTATAACGTATAACGTATAACGTATAACGTATAACGTATAACGTATAACGTATAACGTATAACGCATAACGTATAACGTAAAACGCATAACGTATAACGTATAACGTATAACGTATAACCTATGACGTATAACGTATAACGTATAACGTATAACGTATAAAGTATAACGTATAACGTATAACGTATAACGTATAACGTATAACGTATAACGTATAACGTATAACGTATAACGTATAACGTATAACGTATAACGTATAACGTATAACGTATAACGTATAACGTATAACGTATAACGTATAACGTATAACGTATAACGTATAACGTATAACGTATAACCTATAACGTATAACGTATAACGTATCACGTATAACGTATAACGTATAACGTATAACGTATAACGTATAACGTATAACGTATAACGTATAACGTATAACGTATAACGTATAACGTATAACGTATAACGTATAACGTATAACGTATAACGTATAACGTATAACGTATAACGTATATCGTATAACGTATAACGCATAAAGAATAACGTATAACGTATAACCTATGACGTATAACGTATAACGTATAACGTATAACGTATATCGTATAACGTATAACGTATAACGTATAACGTATAACGTATAACGTATAACGTATAACGTATAACGTATACCGTATAACGTATAACGTATAACGTATAACGTATAACGTATAACGTATAACGTATAACGTATAACGTAAAACGTATAACGCATAACGTATATCGTATACCGTATAACGTATAACGTATATCGTATAACGTATTACGCATAAAGAATAACGTATAACGTATAACGTATAACGTATAACGTATAACGAATAACGTAAAACGTATAACGCATAACGTATATCGTATACCGTATAACGTATAACGTATATCGTATAACGTATAACGCATAAAGAATAACGTATAGCGTATAACCTATGACGTATAACGTATAACGTATAACGTATATCGTATAACGTATAACGTATAACGTATAACGTATAACGTATAACGTATAACGTATAACGTATAACGTATAACCTATAACGTATAACGTATAACGTATCACGTATAACGTATAACGTATAACGTATAACGTATAACGTATAACGTATAACGTATAACGTATAACGTATAACGTATAACGTATAACGTATAACGTATAACGTATAACGTATAACGTATAACGTATAACGTATAACGTATAACGTATATCGTATAACGTATAACGCATAAAGAATAACGTATAACGTATAACCTATGACGTATAACGTATAACGTATAACGTATAACGTATATCGTATAACGTATAACGTATAACGTATAACGTATAACGTATAACGTATAACGTATAACGTATAACGTATACCGTATAACGTATAACGTATAACGTATAACGTATAACGTATAACGTATAACGTATAACGTATAACGTAAAACGTATAACGCATAACGTATATCGTATACCGTATAACGTATAACGTATATCGTATAACGTATTACGCATAAAGAATAACGTATAACGTATAACGTATAACGTATAACGTATAACGAATAACGTAAAACGTATAACGCATAACGTATATCGTATACCGTATAACGTATAACGTATATCGTATAACGTATAACGCATAAAGAATAACGTATAGCGTATAACCTATGACGTATAACGTATAACGTATAACGTATATCGTATAACGTATAACGTATAACGTATAACGTATAACGTATAACGTATAACGTATGACGTATAACGTATAACGTATAACGTATAACGTATAACGTATAACGTATAACGTATAACGTATAACGTATAACGTATAACGTATAACGTATACCGTATGACGTATAACGTATGACGTATCACGAATAACGTAAAACGTATAACGCATAACGTATAACGTATAACGTGTAACGAAGAACGTATAACGAATAACGTAAAACGTATAACGCTTAACATGTAACGTATAACGTATAACGTATAACGTATAACGTATAACGTATAACGTATAACGTATAACGTATAAGGTATAAGGTATAACGTATAACGTAAAACGTATAACGCATAACGTATATCGTATACCGTATAACGTATAACGTATATCGTATAACGTATAACGCATAAAGAATAACGTATAACGTATAACCTATGACGTATAACGTATAACGTATAACGTATAACGTATATCGTATAACGTATAACGTATAACGTATATCGTATAACGTATAACGTATAACGTATAACGTATAACGAATAACGTATAACGTAAAACGTATAACGTATAACGTATAACGTATAACGTATAACCTATGACGTATAACGTATAGCGTATAACGTATAACGTATAACGTATATCGTATAACGTATAACGTATAACGTATAACGTATAACGTATAACGTATAACGTATAACGTATAACGTATAACGAATAACGTATAACGTAAAACGTATAACGTATAACGTATAACGTATAACGTATAACCTATGACGTATAACGTATAGCGTATAACGTATAACGTATAAAGTATAACGTATAACGTATAACGTATAACGTATAACGTATAACGTATAACCTATGACGTATAACGTATAACGTATAACGTATAACGTATAACGTATAACGTATAACGTATAACGTATACCGTATGACGTATAACGTATGACGTATCACGAATAACGTAAAACGTATAACGCATAACGTATAACGTATAACGTGTATCGAAGAACGTATAACGAATAACGTAAAACGTATAACGCTTAACATGTAACGTATAACGTATAACGTATAACGTATAACGTATAACGTATAACGTATAACGTATAACGTATAAGGTATAACGTATAACGTAAAACGTATAACGTATAACGTATATCGTATAACGTATAACGCATAAAGAATAACGTATAACGTATAACCTATGACGTATAACGTATAACGTATAACGTATAACGTATATCGTATAACGTATAACGTATAAAGTATAACGTATAACGTATAACGTATAACGTATAACGTATAACGAATAACGTATAACGTAAAACGTATAACGTATAACGTATAACGTATAACGTATAACCTATGACGTATAACGTATAGCGTATAACGTATAACGTATAAAGTATAACGTATAACGTATAACGTATAACGTATAACGTATAACGTATAACGTATAACGTATAACGTATAACGTATAACGTATAACGTATAACGTATAACGTATAACGTATAACGTATAACGTATAACGTATAACGTATAACGTATAACCTATAACGTATAACGTATAACGTATCACGTATAACGTATAACGTATAACGTATAACGTATAACGTATAACGTATAACGTATAACGTATAACGTATAACGTATAACGTATAACGTATAACGTATAACGTATAACGTATAACGTATAACGTATAACGTATAACGTATAACGTATAACGTATAACGTATAACGTATAACGTATAACGTATATCGTATAACGTATAACGCATAAAGAATAACGTATAACGTATAACCTATGACGTATAACGTATAACGTATAACGTATAACGTATATCGTATAACGTATAACGTATAACGTATAACGTATAACGTATAACGTATAACGTATAACGTATAACGAATAACGTATAACGTAAAACGTATAACGTATAACGTATAACGTATAACGTATAACCAATGACGTATAACGTATAACTTATAACGTATATCGTAAAACGTATAACGTATGACGTATAAAGAATAACGTATAACGTATAACGTATAAAGAATAACGTATAACGTATAACGTATAACGAATAACGTGAAACGTATAACGTGTAACGCATAACGTATAACGTATAACGCATAACGTATAACGTATAACGTGTAACGAAGAACGTATAACGAATAACGTATACCGTATATCGTATAACGTAGAACGTATAACGTATAACGTATAACGTATAACGTATAACGTATAACGTATAACGTATAACGTATAACGTATAACGTAAAACGTATAACGTATAACGTATAACGTATAACGTATAACCTATGACGTATAACGTATAGCGTATAACGTATAACGTATAAAGTATAACGTATAACGTATAACGTATAACGTATAACGTATAACGTATAACGTATAACGTATAACGTATAACGTATAACGTATAACGTATAACGTATAACGTATAACGTATAACGTATAACGTATAACGTATAACGTATAACGTATAACCTATAACGTATAACGTATAACGTATCACGTATAACGTATAACGTATAACGTATAACGTATAACGTATAACGTATAACGTATAACGTATAACGTATAACGTATAACGTATAACGTATAACGTATAACGTATAACGTATAACGTATAACGTATAACGTATAACGTATAACGTATAACGTATAACGTATAACGTATAACGTATAACGTATAACGTATAACGTATAACGTATAACGTATATCGTATAACGTATAACGCATAAAGAATAACGTATAACGTATAACCTATGACGTATAACGTATAACGTATAACGTATAACGTATATCGTATAACGTATAACGTATAACGTATAACGTATAACGTATAACGTATAACGTATAACGTATAACGTAAAACGTATAACGTATAACGTATAACGTATAACGTATAACGTATAACGTATAACGTATATCGTATAACGTATAACGCATAAAGAATAACGTATAACGTATAACCTATGACGTATAACGTATAACGTATAACGTATAACGTATATCGTATAACGTATAACGTATAACGTATAACGTATAACGTATAACGTATAACGTATAACGAATAACGTATAACGTAAAACGTATAACGTATAACGTATAACGTATAACGTATAACCAATGACGTATAACGTATAACTTATAACGTATATCGTAAAACGTATAACGTATGACGTATAAAGAATAACGTATAACGTATAACGTATAAAGAATAACGTATAACGTATAACGTATAACGAATAACGTGAAACGTATAACGTGTAACGCATAACGTATAACGTATAACGCATAACGTATAACGTATAACGTGTAACGAAGAACGTATAACGAATAACGTATACCGTATATCGTATAACGTAGAACGTATAACGTATAACGTATAACGTATAACGTATAACGTATAACGTATAACGTATAACGTATAACGTATAACGCATAACATGTAACGTATAACGTATCACGTATAACGTATAACGTATAACGTAAAACGTATAACGCATAACGTATATCGTATACCGTATAACGTATAACGTATATCGTATAACGTATAACGCATAAAGAATAACGTATAAAGTATAACCTATGACGTATAACGTATAACGTATGACGTATATCGTATAACGTATAACGTACAACGTATAACGTATAACGTATGACGTGTAACGTATAACGTATAACGTATAACGTATAACGTATAACGTATAACGTATAACGTATAACGTATAACGTATAACGTATAACGTATAACGTATAACCTATAACGTATACCCTATGACGTATAACGTATGACGTATAACGTATAACGTATCACGAATAACGTAAAACGAATAACGCATAACGTATAACGTATAACGTGTGTCGAAGAACGTATAACGAATAACGTAAAACGTATAACGCATAACATGTAACGTATAACGTATAACGTATAACGTATAACGTATAACGTATAACGTACAACGTATAACGCATAACGTATATCGTATACCGTATATCGTATAACGTATATCGTATAACGTATAACGCATAAAGAATAACGTATAACGTATAACATATGACGTATAACGTATAACGTATAACGTATAACGTATATCGTATAACGTAAAACGTATAACGTATAACGTATAACGTATAACGTATGACGTATAACGTATAACGTATAACGTATAACGTATAACGTATAACGGATAACGTATAACGTATAACGTATAACGTATATCGTATACCGTATAACGTATAACGTATAACGTATAACGTATAACGTATAACGTATAACGTATAACGTATAACGTATAACGTATAACGTATAACGTATAACGTATAACGTATAACGTATAACGTATAACGTATAACGTATAACGTATAACGTATAACGTATAACGTATAACGTATAACGTATAACGTATAACGTATAACGTATTACGTATAACGTATAACGTATAACGTATAACGTATAACGTATAACGTATAACGTATAACGTATAACGTATAACGTATAACGTATAACGTATAACGTATAACGTATAACGTATAACGTATAACGTATAACGTATAACGTATAACGTATAACGTATAACGTAAAACGTATAACGCATAACGTATATCGTATAACGTATAACGCATAAAGAATAACGTATAACGTATAACGTATAACGTATAACGTATAACGAATAACGTAAAACGTATAACGCATAACATATATCGTATACCGTATAACGTATAACGTATATCGTATAACGTATAACGCATAAAGAATAACGTATAACGTATAACCTATGACGTATAACGTATAACGTTTAACGTATATCGTATAACGTATAACCGAAAACGTATAACGTATAACGTATGACGTATAACGTATAGCGTATAACGTATAACGTATAACGTATAACGTATAACGTATAACGTATAACGTATAACGTATAACGTATAACGTATAACGTATAACGTATACCGTATGACGTATAACGTATGACGTATCACGAATAACGTAAAACGTATAACGCATAACGTATAACGTATAACGTGTAACGAAGAACGTATAACGAATAACGTAAAACGTATAACGCTTAACATGTAACGTATAACGTATAACGTATAACGTATAACGTATAACGTATAACGTATAACGTATAACGTATAACCTATGACGTATAACGTATAACGTATAACGTATAACGTATAAAGTATAACGTATAACGTATAACCTATAACGTATAACGTGTAACGAAGAACGTATAACGAATAACGTAAAACGTATAACGCATAACATGTAACGTATAACGTATCACGTATAACGTATAACGTATAACGTATAACGTATAACGTATAACGTATAACGTATAACGTATAACGTATAACGTATAACGTAGAACGTAGAACGTATAACGTATAACGTATATCGTAAAACGTATAACGTATAACGTATAACGTATAACGTATAACGTATAACGTATAACGTATAACGTATAACGTATAACGTATAACGTATAACGTATAACGTATAACGTATAACGTATAACGTATAACGTATAACGTATAACGTATGACGTATAACGTATAACGTATACCGTATAACGTATAACGTATAACTTATAACGTATATCGTAAAACGTATAACGTATGACGTATAAAGAATAACGTATAACGTATAACGTATAAGGAATAACGCATAACGTATAACGTATAACGTGTAACGAAGAACGTAGAACGAATAACGTATAACGTATATCGTATAACGTATAACGTATAACGTATAACGTATAACGTATAACGTATAACGTATAACGTATAACGTATAACGTATAACGTATAACGTCTAACGTATAACGTATAACGTATAACGTATAACGTATAACGTATAACGTATAACGAATAACGTATAACGTATAACGTATAACGTATAACGTATAACGTATAACGTATAACGTATAACGAATAACGTAAAACGTATGACGCATTACATATTACGTATAACGTAGAACGTATAACGTATAACGTATATCGTAAAATGTATAACGTATAACGTATAACGTATAACGTATAACGTATAACGTATAACGTATAACGTAAAACCTATAACGTATTACGTATAACGTATAACGTATAACGTATTACGTATAACGTATAACGTATAACGTATAACGTATAACGTATAACGTATAACGTATAACGTATAACGTATAACGTATAACGAATAACGTAAAACGTATAACGTATAACGTATAACGTATAACGTATAACGTATAACGTATAACGTATAACGTATAACGTATAACGTATAACGTATAACCTATGACGTATAACGTATAACGTATAACGTATAACGTATAAAGTATAACGTATAACGTATAACCTATAACGTATAACGTGTAACGAAGAACGTATAACGAATAACGTAAAACGTATAACGCATAACATGTAACGTATAACGTATCACGTATAACGTATAACGTATAACGTATAACGTATAACGTATAACGTATAACGTATAACGTATAACGTATAACGTATAACGTATACCGTATAACGTATAACGTATAACTTATAACGTATATCGTAAAACGTATAACGTATGACGTATAAAGAATAACGTATAACGTATAACGTATAAAGAATAACGTATAACGTATAACGTATAACGTATAACGAATAACGTAAAACGTATAACGTAAAACGCATAACGTATAACGTATAACGTGTAACGAAGAACGCATAACGAATAACGTATAAGGTATATCGTATAACGTAGAACGTATAACGTATAACGTATATCGTAAAACGTATAACGTATAACGTATAACGTATAACGTATAACGTATAACGTATAACGTATAACGTATAACGTATACCGTTTAACGTATAACGTATAACGTACAACGTATAACGTATAACGTATAACGTATAACGTATACCGTATAACGTATAACGTATAACTTATAACGTATATCGTAAAACGTATAACGTATGACGTATAAAGAATAACGTATAACGTATAACGTATAAAGAATAACGTATAACGTATAACGTATAACGAATAACGTAAAACGTATAACGTGTAACGCATAACGTATAACGTATAACGCATAACGTATAACGTATAACGTGTAACGAAGAACGTATAACGAATAACGTATAACGTATATCGTATAACGTAGAACGTATAACGTATAACGTATAACGTATAACGTATAACGTATAACGTATAACGTATAACGTATAACGTATAACGTATAACGTATAACGTATAACGTATAACGTATAACGAATAACGTATAACGTATAACGTGTAACGAAGAACGTATAACGAATAACGTATAAGGTATATCGTATAACGTATAACGTATAACGTATAACGTATAACGTATAACGTATAACGTATAACGTATAACGTATACCGTTTAACGTATAACGTATAACGTACAACGTATAACGTATAACGTATAACGTATAACGTATACCGTATAACGTATAACGTATAACTTATAACGTATATCGTAAAACGTATAACGTATGACGTATAAAGAATAACGTATAACGTATAACGTATAAAGAACAACGTATAACGTATAACGTATAACGAATAACGTAAAACGTATAACGTGTAACGCATAACGTATAACGTATAACGCATAACCTATAACGTATAACGTGTAACGAAGAACGTATAACGAATAACGTATAACGTATATCGTATAACGTAGAACGTATAACGTATAACGTATAACGTATAACGTATAACGTATAACGTATAACGTATAACGTATAACGTATAACGTATAACGTATAACGTATAACGTATAACGTATAACGTATAACGTAGAACGTATAACGTATAACGTATATCGTAAAATGTATAACGTATAACGTATAACGTATAACGTATAACGTATAACGTATAAAGTATAACGTAAAACGTATAACGTATTACGTATAACGTATAACGTATAACGTATAACGTATAACGTATAACGTATAACGTATAACGTATAACGTATAACGTATAACGTATAACGAATAACGTAAAACGTATGACGCATTACATATTACGTATAACGTATAACGTATAACGTATAACGTATAACGTATAACGAATAACGTAAAACGTATGACGCATTACATATTACGTATAACGTAGAACGTATAACGTATAACGTATATCGTAAAACGTATAACGTATAACGTATAACGTATAACGTATAACGTATAACGTATAACGTATAACGTAAAACGTATAACGTATTACGTATAACGTATAACGTATAACGTATAACGTATAACGTATAACGTATAACGTATAACGTATAACGTATAACGTATAACGAATAACGTAAAACGTATGACGCATTACATATTACGTATAACGTAGAACGTATAACGTATAACGTATATCGTAAAACGTATAACGTATAACGTATAACGTATAACGTATAACGTATAACGAATAACGTAAAACGTATAACGCATAACGTATAACGTATAACGTGTAACGAAGAACGTATAACGAATAACGTATAACGTATATCGTATAACGTAGAACGTATAACGTATAACGTATAACGTGTAACGAAGAACGTATAACGAATAACGTATAACGTATATCGTATAACGTAGAACGTATAACGTATAACGTACAACGTATAACGTATAACGTATAACGTATACCGTATAACGTATAACGTATAACTTATAACGTATATCGTAAAACGTATAACGTATGACGTATAAAGAATAACGTATAACGTATAACGTATAAAGAATAACGTATAACGTATAACGTATAACGAATAACGTAAAACGTATAACGTGTAACGCATAACGTATAACGTATAACGTATAACGTATAACGTATAACGTGTAACGGAGAACGTATAACGAATAACGTATAACGTATATCGTATAACGTAGAACGTATAACGTATAACGTATAACGTATAACGTATAACGTATAACGTATAAGGTAGAACGTATAACGTATAACGTATATCGTAAAACGTATAACGTATAACGTATAACGTATAACGTATAACGTATAACGTATAACGTATAACGTATACCGTATAACGTATAACGTATAACGAATAACGTATAACGTATAACGTATAACGTACAACGTATAACGAATATCGTATAACGTATAACGTATAACGTATAACGTATAACGTATAACGTATGACGTATAACGTATAACGTATAACGTATAACGTATAACGTATAACGTATAACGTATAACGTATAACGTATAACGTATAACGTATAAAGTATACCGTATGACGTATAACGTATGACGTATAACGTATAACGTATAACGTATAACGTATAACGTATAACGTATAACGTATAACGTATAACGTATAACGTGTAACGAAGAACGTATAACGAATAACGTATAAGGTATATCGTATAACGTAGAACGTATAACGTATAACGTATATCGTACAACGTATAACGTATAACGTATAACGTATAACGTATAACGTATAACGTATAACGTATAACGAATATCGTATAACGTATAACGTATAACGTATAACGTATAACGTATAACGTATGACGTATAACGTATAACGTATAACGTATAACGTATAACGTATAACGTATAACGTATAACGTATAACGTATAACGTATAACGTATAAAGTATACCGTATGACGTATAACGTATGACGTATCACGAATAACGTAAAACGTATAACGCATAACGTATAACGTATAACGAGTAACGAAGAACGTATAACGAATAACGTAAAACGTATAACGCTTAACATGTAACGTATAACGTATAACGTATAACGTATAACGTATAACGTATAACGTATAACGTATAACGTATAACGTATAAGGTATAACGTATAACGTAAAACGTATAACGCATAACGTATATCGTATACCGTATAACGTATAACGTGTATCGTATAACGTATAACGCATAAAGAATAACGTATAACGTATAACCTATGACGTATAACGTATAACGTATAACGTATAACGTATAACGTATATCGTATAACGTATAACGTATAACGTATAACGTATAACGTATAACGTATAACGTATAACGTATAACGCATAACGTATAACGTAAAACGCATAACGTATAACGTATAACGTATAACGTATAACCTATGACGTATAACGTATAACGTATAACGTATAACGTATAAAGTATAACGTATAACGTATAACGTATAACGTATAACGTATAACGTATAACGTATAACGTATAACGTATAACGTATAACGTATAACGTATAACGTATAACGTATAACGTATAACGTATAACGTATAACGTATAACGTATAACCTATAACGTATAACGTATAACGTATCACGTATAACGTATAACGTATAACGTATAACGTATAACGTATAACGTATAACGTATAACGTATAACGTATAACGTATAACGTATAACGTATAACGTATAACGTATAACGTATAACGTATAACGTATAACGTATAACGTATAACGTATAACGTATAACGTATAACGTATATCGTATAACGTATAACGCATAAAGAATAACGTATAACGTATAACCTATGACGTATAACGTATAACGTATAACGTATAACGTATATCGTATATCGTATAACGTATAACGTATAACGTATAACGTATAACGTATAACGTATAACGTATAACGTATAACGTATAACGTATAACGTATAACGTATACCGTATAACGTATAACGTATAACGTATAACGTATAACGTATAACGTATAACGTATAACGTATAACGTAAAACGTATAACGCATAACGTATATCGTATACCGTATAACGTATAACGTATATCGTATAACGTATTACGCATAAAGAATAACGTATAACGTATAACGTATAACGTATAACGTATAACGAATAACGTAAAACGTATAACGCATAACGTATATCGTATACCGTATAACGTATAACGTATATCGTATAACGTATAACGCATAAAGAATAACGTATAGCGTATAACCTATGACGTATAACGTATAACGTATAACGTATATCGTATAACGTATAACGTATAACGTATAACGTATAACGTATAACGTATAACGTATGACGTATAACGTATAACGTATAACGTATAACGTATAACGTATAACGTATAACGTATAACGTATAACGTATAACGTATAACGTATAACGTATACCGTATGACGTATAACGTATGACGTATCACGAATAACGTAAAACGTATAACGCATAACGTATAACGTATAACGTGTAACGAAGAACGTATAACGAATAACGTAAAACGTATAACGCTTAACATGTAACGTATAACGTATAACGTATAACGTATAACGTATAACGTATAACGTATAACGTATAACGTATAACGTATAAGGTATAACGTATAACGTAAAACGTATAACGCATAACGTATATCGTATACCGTATAACGTATAACGTATATCGTATAACGTATAACGCATAAAGAATAACGTATAACGTATAACCTATGACGTATAACGTATAACGTATAACGTATAACGTATATCGTATAACGTATAACGTATAACGTATAACGTATAACGTATAACGTATAACGTATAACGTATAACGTATAACGAATAACGTATAACGTAAAACGTATAACGTATAACGTATAACGTATAACGTATAACGTATAACCTATGACGTATAACGTATAGCGTATAACGTATAACGTATAAAGTATAACGTATAACGTATAACGTATAACGTATAACGTATAACGTATAACGTATAACGTATAACGTATAACGTATAACGTATAACGTATAACGTATAACGTATAACGTATATCGTATAACGTATAACGCATAAGGAATAACGTATAACGTATAACCTATGACGTATAACGTATAACGTATAACGTATAACGTATATCGTATAACGTATAACGTATAACGTATAACGTATAACGTATAACGTATAACGTATAACGAATAACGTATAACGTAAAACGTATAACGTATAACGTATAACGTATAACGTATAACGTATAACCAATGACGTATAACGTATAACGTATAACGTATAACGTATAAAGTATAACGTATAACGTATAACGTATAACGTATAACGTATAACGTATAACGTATAACGTATAACGTATAACGTATAACGTATACCGTATAACGTATAACGTATAACTTATAACGTATATCGTAAAACGTATGACGTATGACGTATAAAGAATAACGTATAACGTATAACGTATAAAGAATAACGTATAACGTATAACGTATAACGAATAACGTAAAACGTATAACGTATAACGCATAACGTATAACGTATAACGTGTAACAAAGAACGTATAACGAATAACGTATAAGGTATATCGTATAACGTAGAACGTATAACGTATAACATATATCGTAAAACGTATAACGTATAACGTATAACGTATAACGTATAACGTATAACGTATAACGTATAACGTATACCGTTTAACGTATAACGTATAACGTACAACGTATAACGTATAACGTATAACGTATACCGTATAACGTATAACGTATAACTTATAACGTATATCGTAAAACGTATAACGTATGACGTATAAAGAATAACGTATAACGTATAACGTATAAAGAATAACGTATAACGTATAACGTATAAAGAATAACGTAAAACGTATAACGTGTAACGCATAACGTATAACGTATAACGCATAACGTATAACGTATAACGTGTAACGAAGAACGTATAACGTATAACGTATAAAGAATAACGTATAACGTATAACGTATAACGTATAACATATATCGTATAACGTATAACGTATAACGTATAACGTATAACGTATAACGTATAACGTATAACGAATAACGTATAACGTAAAACGTATAACGTATAACGTATAACGTATAACGTATAACCTATGACGTATAACGTATATCGTAAAACGTATAACGTATGACGTATAAAGATTAACGTATAACGTATAACGTATAAAGAATAACGTATAACGTATAACGTATAACGAATAACGTAAAACGTATAACGCATAACGTATAACGTATAACGTGTAACGAAGAACGTATAACGAATAACGTATAACGTATAACGTATAACGTATAACGTATAACGTATAACGTATAACGTATAACGTATAACGTATAACGTATAACGTATAACGTATAACGTACAACGTATAACGTATAACGTATAACGTATAGCGTATAACGTATATCGTATAACGTATAACGCATAAAGAATAACGTATAACGTATAACCTATGACGTATAACGTATAACGTATAACGTATAACGTATAACGTATAACGTACAACGTATAACGTATAACGTATAACGTATACCGTATAACGTATAACGTATAACTTATAACGTATATCGTAAAACGTATAACGTATGACGTATAAAGAATAACGTATAACGTATAACGTATAAAGAATAACGTATAACGTATAACGTATAACGAATAACGTAAAACGTATAACGTGTAACGCATAACGTATAACGTATAACGCATAACGTATAACGTATAACGTGTAACGAAGAACGTATAACGTATAACGTATAAAGAATAACGTATAACGTATAACGTATAACGTATAACATATATCGTATAACGTATAACGTATAACGTATAACGTATAACGTATAACGTATAACGTATAACGAATAACGTATAACGTAAAACGTATAACGTATAACGTATAACGTATAACGTATAACCTATGACGTATAACGTATATCGTAAAACGTATAACGTATGACGTATAAAGATTAACGTATAACGTATAACGTATAAAGAATAACGTATAACGTATAACGTATAACGAATAACGTAAAACGTATAACGCATAACGTATAACGTATAACGTGTAACGAAGAACGTATAACGAATAACGTATAACGTATAACGTATAACGTATAACGTATAACGTATAACGTATAACGTATAACGTATAACGTATAACGTATACCGTATAACGTATAACGTATAACTTATAACGTATATCGTAAAACGTATAACGTATGACGTATAAAGAATAACGTATAACGTATAACGTATAAAGAATAACGTATAACGTATAACGTATAACGTATAACGTATACCGTTTAACGTATAACGTATAACGTACAACGTATAACGTATAACGTATAACGTATACCGTATAACGTATAACGTATAACTTATAACGTATATCGTAAAACGTATAACGTATGACGTATAAAGAATAACGTATAACGTATAACGTATAAAGAATAACGTATAACGTATAACGTATAACGAATAACGTAAAACGTATAACGTGTAACGCATAACGTATAACGTATAACGCATAACGTATAACGTATAACGTGTAACGAAGAACGTATAACGTATAACGTATAAAGAATAACGTATAACGTATAACGTATAACGTATAACGTATATCGTATAACGTATAACGTATAACGTATAACGTATAACGTATAACGTATAACCTATAACGTATAACGTATAACGTATCACGTATAACGTATAACGTATAACGTATAACGTATAACGTATAACGTATAACGTATAACGTATAACGTATAACGTATAACGTATAACGTATAACGTATAACGTATAACGTATAACGTATAACGTATAACGTATAACGTATAACGTATAACCTATAACGTATAACGTATAACGTATCACGTATAACGTATAACGTATAACGTATAACGTATAACGTATAACGTATAACGTATAACGAATAACGTATAACGTATAACGTATAACGTATAACGTATAACGTATAACGTATAACGTATAACGTATAACGTATAACGTATAACGTATATCGTATAACGTATAACGCATAAAGAATAACGTATAACGTATAACCTATGACGTATAACGTATAACGTATAACGTATAACGTATAACGTATAACGTATAACGTAAAACGTATAACGCATAACGTATATCGTATACCGTATAACGTATAACGTATATCGTATAACGTATTACGCATAAAGAATAACGTATAACGTATAACGTATAACGTATAACGTATAACGAATAACGTAAAACGTATAACGCATAACGTATATCGTATACCGTATAACGTATAACGTATATCGTATAACGTATAACGCATAACGTATAACGTATATCGTATAACGTATTACGCATAAAGAATAACGTATAACGTATAACGTATAACGTATAACGTATAACGTATAACGAATAACGTAAAACGTATAACGCATAACGTATATCGTATACCGTATAACGTATAACGTATATCGTATAACGTATAACGCATAAAGAATAACGTATAGCGTATAACCTATGACGTATAACGTATAACGTATAACGTATATCGTATAACGTATAACGTATAACGTATAACGTATAACGTATAACGTATAACGTATGACGTATAACGTATAACGTATAACGTATAACGTATAACGTATAACGTATAACGTATAACGTATAATGTATAACGTATAACGTATAACGTATACCGTATGACGTATAACGTATGACGTATCACGAATAACGTAAAACGTATAACGCATGACGTATAACGTATAACGTGTAACGAAGAACGTATAACGAATAACGTAAAACGTATAACGCTTAACATGTAACGTATAACGTATAACGTATAACGTATAACGTATAACGTATAACGTATAACGTATAACGTATAAGGTATAACGTATAACGTAAAACGTATAACGCATAACGTATATCGTATACCGTATAACGTATAACGTATATCGTATAACGTATAACGCATAAAGAATAACGTATAACGTATAACCTATGACGTATAACGTATAACGTATAACGTATAACGTATATCGTATAACGTATAACGTATAACGTATAACGTATAACGTATAACGTATAACGTATAACGTATAACGAATAACGTATAACGTAAAACGTATAACGTATAACGTATAACGTATAACGTATAACCTATGACGTATATCGTATAACGTATAACGCATAAAGAATAACGTATAACGTATAACCTATGACGTATAACGTATAACGTATAACGTATAACGTATATCGTATAACGTATAACGTATAACGTATAACGTATAACGTATAACGTATAACGTATAACGTATGACGAATAACGTATAACGTAAAACGTATAACGTATAACGTATAACGTATAACGTATAACCTATGACGTATAACGTATAGCGTATAACGTATAACGTATATCGTATAACGTATAACGCATAAAGAATAACGTATAACGTATAACCTATGACGTATAACGTATAACGTATAACGTATAACGTATATCGTATAACGTATAACGTATAACGTATAACGTATAACGTATAACGTATAACGTATAACGTATAACGTATATCGTATAACGTATAACGTATAACGTATAACGTATAACGTATAACCTATGACGTATAACGTATGACGCATAACGTATAACGTATAACGTGTAACGAAGAACGTATAACGAATAACGTATAAGGTATATCGTATAACGTAGAACGTATAACGTATAACGTATATCGTACAACGTATAACGTATAACGTATAACGTATAACGTATAACGTATAACGTATAACGTATAACGTATAACGAATATCGTATAACGTATAACGTATAACGTATAACGTATAACGTATAACGTATGACGTATAACGTATAACGTATAACGTATAACGTATAACGTATAACGTATAACGTATAACGTATAACGTATAACGTATAACGTATAACGTATACCGTATGACGTATAACGTATGACGTATCACGAATAACGTAAAACGTATAACGCATAACGTATAACGTATAACGTGTAACGAAGAACGTATAACGAATAACGTAAAACGTATAACGCTTAACATGTAACGTATAACGTATAACGTATAACGTATAACGTATAACGTATAACGTATAACGTATAACGTATAAGGTATAACGTATAACGTAAAACGTATAACGCATAACGTATATCGTATACCGTATAACGTATAACGTATATCGTATAACGTATAACGCATAAAGAATAACGTATAACGTATAACCTATGACGTATAACGTATAACGTATAACGTATAACGCATATCGTATAACGTATAACGTATAACGTATAACGTATAACGTATAACGTGTAACGTATAACGTATAACGCATAACGTATAACGTAAAACGCATAACGTATAACGTATAACGTATAACGTATAACCTATGACGTATAACGTATAACGTATAACGTATAACGTATAAAGTATAACGTATAACGTATAACGTATAACGTATAACGTATAACGTATAACGTATAACGTATAACGTATAACGTATAACGTATAACGTATAACGTATAACGTATAACGTATAACGTATAACGTATAACGTATAACCTATAACGTATAACGTATAACGTATCACGTATAACGTATAACGTATAACGTATAACGTATAACGTATAACGTATAACGTATAACGTATAACGTATAACGTATAACGTATAACGTATAACGTATAACGTATAACGTATAACGTATAACGTATAACGTATAACGTATAACGTATAACGTATAACGTATATCGTATAACGTATAACGCATAAAGAATAACGTATAACGTATAACCTATGACGTATAACGTATAACGTATAACGTATAACGTATATCGTATAACGTATAACGTATAACGTATAACGTATAACGTATAACGTATAACGTATAACGTATATCGTATACCGTATAACGTATAACGTATAACGTATAACGTATAACGTATAACGTATAACGTATAACGTATAACGTAAAACGTATAACGCATAACGTATATCGTATACCGTATAACGTATAACGTATATCGTATAACGTATTACGCATAAAGAATAACGTATAACGTATAACGTATAACGTATAACGTATAACGAATAACGTAAAACGTATAACGCATAACGTATATCGTATACCGTATAACGTATAACGTATATCGTATAACGTATAACGCATAAAGAATAACGTATAGCGTATAACCTATGACGTATAACGTATAACGTATAACGTATATCGTATAACGTATTACGTATAACGTATAACGTATAACGTATAACGTATAACGTATGACGTATAACGTATAACGTATAACGTATAACGTATAACGTATAACGTATAACGTATAACGTATAACGTATAACGTATAACGTATAACGTATAACGTATAACGTATATCGTATAACGTATAACGCATAAAGAATAACGTATAACGTATAACCTATGACGTATAACGTATAACGTATAACGTATAACGTATATCGTATAACGTATAACGTATAACGTATAACGTGTAACGTATAACGTATAACGTATAACGAATAACGTATAACGTAAAACGTATAACGTATAACGTATAACGTATAACGTATAACGTACAACCAATGACGTATAACGTATAACGTATAACGTATAACGTATAAAGTATAACGTATAACGTATAACGTATAGCGTATAACGTATAACGTATAACGTATGACGTATAACGTATAACGTATAACGTATAACGTATAACGTATACCGTATAACGTATAACGTATAACTTATAACGTATATCGTAAAACGTATAACGTATGACGTATAACGTATAACGTATAACGTATAAGGTATAACGTATAACGTAAAACGTATAACGCATAACGTGTATCGTATACCGTATAACGTATAACGTATAACGTATATCGTATAACGTATAACGTATAACGTATAACGTATAACGTATAACGTATAACGTATAACGAATAACGTATAACGTAAAACGTATAGCGTATAACGTATAACGTATAACGTATAACCAATGACGTATAACGTATAACGTATAACGTATAACGTATAACGTATAACGTATAAAGTATAACGTATAACGTATAACGTATAACGTATAACGTATAACGTATAACGTATAACGTATAACGTATAACGTATAACGTATAACGTATACCGTATAACGTATAACGTATAACTTATAACGTATAACGTATAACGTATAACGTATAACGTATAACGTATAACCTATAACGTATAACGTATAACGTATCACGTATAACGTATAACGTATAACGTATAACGTATAACGTATAACGTATAACGTATAACGTATAACGTATAACGTATAACGTATAACGTATAACGTATAACGTATAACGTATAACGTATAACGTATAACCTATAACGTATAACGTATAACGTATCACGTATAACGTATAACGTATAACGTATAACGTATAACGTATAACGTATAACGTATAACGAATAACGTATAACGTATAACGTATAACGTATAACGTATAACGTATAACGTATAACGTATAACGTATAACGTATAACGTATAACGTATATCGTATAACGTATAACGCATAAAGAATAACGTATAACGTATAACCTATGACGTATAACGTATAACGTATAACGTATAACGTATAACGTATAACGTATAACGTAAAACGTATAACGCATAACGTATATCGTATACCGTATAACGTATAACGTATATCGTATAACGTATTACGCATAAAGAATAACGTATAACGTATAACGTATAACGTATAACGTATAACGAATAACGTAAAACGTATAACGCATAACGTATATCGTATACCGTATAACGTATAACGTATATCGTATAACGTATACCGTATAACGTATAACGTATATCGTATAACGTACCACGCATAAAGAATAACGTATAACGTATAACGTATAACGTATAACGTATAACGAATAACGTAAAACGTATAACGCATAACGTATATCGTATACCGTATAACGTATAACGTATATCGTATAACGTATAACGCATAAAGAATAACGTATAGCGTATAACCTATGACGTATAAGGTATAACGTATAACGTATATCGTATAACGTATAACGTATAACGTATAACGTATAACGTATAACGTATAACGTATGACGTATAACGTATAACGTATAACGTATAACGTATAACGTATAACGTATAACGTATAACGTATAATGTATAACGTATAACGTATAACGTATACCGTATGACGTATAACGTATGACGTATCACGAATAACGTAAAACGTATAACGCATAACGTATAACGTATAACGTGTAACGAAGAACGTATAACGAATAACGTAAAACGTATAACGCTTAACATGTAACGTATAACGTATAACGTATAACGTATAACGTATAACGTATAACGTATAACGTATAACGTATAAGGTATAACGTATAACGTAAAACGTATAACGCATAACGTATATCGTATACCGTATAACGTATAACGTATATCGTATAACGTATAACGCATAAAGAATAACGTATAACGTATAACCTATGACGTATAACGTATAACGTATAACGTATAACGTATATCGTATAACGTATAACGTATAACGTATAACGTATAACGTATAACGTATAACGTATAACGTATAACGTATAACGAATAACGTATAACGTAAAACGTATAACGTATAACGTATAACGTATAACGTATAACCTATGACGTATATCGTATAACGTATAACGCATAAAGAATAACGTATAACGTATAACCTATGACGTATAACGTATAACGTATAACGTATAACGTATATCGTATAACGTATAACGTATAACGTATAACGTATAACGTATAACGTATAACGTATAACGTATAACGAATAACGTATAACGTAAAACGTATAACGTATAACGTATAACGTATAACGTATAACCTATGACGTATAACGTATAGCGTATAACGTATAACGTATATCGTATAACGTATAACGCATAAAGAATAACGTATAACGTATAACCTATGACGTATAACGTATAACGTATAACGTATAACGTATATCGTATAACGTATAACGTATAACGTATAACGTATAACGTATAACGTATAACGTATAACGTATAACGTATATCGTATAACGTATAACGTATAACGTATAACGTATAACGTATAACCTATGACGTATAACGTATGACGCATAACGTATAACGTATAACGTGTAACGAAGAACGTATAACGAATAACGTATAAGGTATATCGTATAACGTAGAACGTATAACGTATAACGTATATCGTACAACGTATAACGTATAACGTATAACGTATAACGTATAACGTATAACGTATAACGTATAACGAATATCGTATAACGTATAACGTATAACGTATAACGTATAACGTATAACGTATGACGTATAACGTATAACGTATAACGTATAACGTATAACGTATAACGTATAACGTATAACGTATAACGTATAACGTATAACGTATAACGTATAACGTATACCGTATGACGTATAACGTATGACGTATCACGAATAACGTAAAACGTATAACGCATAACGTATAACGTATAACGTGTAACGAAGAACGTATAACGAATAACGTAAAACGTATAACGCTTAACATGTAACGTATAACGTATAACGTATAACGTATAACGTATAACGTATAACGTATAACGTATAACGTATAAGGTATAACGTATAACGTAAAACGTATAACGCATAACGTATATCGTATACCGTATAACGTATAACGTATATCGTATAACGTATAACGCATAAAGAATAACGTATAACGTATAACCTATGACGTATAACGTATAACGTATAACGTATAACGTATATCGTATAACGTATAACGTATAACGTATAACGTATAACGTATAACGTGTAACGTATAACGTATAACGCATAACGTATAACGTAAAACGCATAACGTATAACGTATAACGTATAACGTATAACCTATGACGTATAACGTATAACGTATAACGTATAACGTATAAAGTATAACGTATAACGTATAACGTATAACGTATAACGTATAACGTATAACGTATAACGTATAACGTATAACGTATAACGTATAACGTATAACGTATAACGTATAACGTATAACGTATAACGTATAACGTATAACGTATAACGTATAACCTATAACGTATAACGTATAACGTATAACGTATCACGTATAACGTATAACGTATAACGTATAACGTATAACGTATAACGTATAACGTATAACGTATAACGTATAACGTATAACGTATAACGTATAACGTATAACGTATAACGTATAACGTATAACGTATAACGTATAACGTATAACGTATAACGTATAACGTATATCGTATAACGTATAACGCATAAAGAATAACGTATAACGTATAACCTATGACGTATAACGTATAACGTATAACGTATAACGTATATCGTATAACGTATAACGTATAACGTATAACGTATAACGTATAACGTATAACGTATAACGTATAACGTATACCGTATAACGTATAACGTATAACGTATAACGTATAACGTATAACGTATAACGTATAACGTATAACGTAAAACGTATAACGCATAACGTATATCGTATACCGTATAACGTATAACGTATATCGTATAACGTATTACGCATAAAGAATAACGTATAACGTATAACGTATAACGTATAACGTATAACGAATAACGTAAAACGTATAACGCATAACGTATATCGTATACCGTATAACGTATAACGTATATCGTATAACGTATAACGCATAAAGAATAACGTATAGCGTATAACCTATGACGTATAACGTATAACGTATAACGTATATCGTATAACGTATTACGTATAACGTATAACGTATAACGTATAACGTATAACGTATGACGTATAACGTATAACGTATAACGTATAACGTATAACGTATAACGTATAACGTATAACGTATAACGTATAACGTATAACGTATAACGTATACCGTATGACGTATAACGTATGACGTATCACGAATAACGTAAAACGTATAACGCATAACGTATAACGTATAACGTGTAACGAAGAACGTATAACGAATAACGTAAAACGTATAACGCTTAACATGTAACGTATAACGTATAACGTATAACGTATAACGTATAACGTATAACGTATAACGTATAACGTATAACGTATAAGGTATAACGTATAACGTAAAACGTATAACGCATAACGTGTATCGTATACCGTATAACGTATAACGTATATCGTATAACGTATAACGCATAAAGAATAACGTATAACGTATAACCTATGACGTAGAACGTATAACGTATAACGTATAACGTATATCGTATAACGTATAACGTATAACGTATAACGTATAACGTATAACGTATAACGTATAACGTATAACGAATAACGTATAACGTAAAACGTATAACGTATAACGTATAACGTATAACGTATAACCTATGACGTATAACGTATAGCGTATAACGTATAACGTATAAAGTATAACGTATAACGTATAACGTATAACGTATAACGTATAACGTATAACGTATAACGTATAACGTATAACGTATAACGTATAACGTATAACGTATATCGTATAACGTATAACGCATAAAGAATAACGTATAACGTATAACCTATGACGTATAACGTATAACGTATAACGTATAACGTATATCGTATAACGTATAACGTATAACGTATAACGTGTAACGTATAACGTATAACGTATAACGAATAACGTATAACGTAAAACGTATAACGTATAACGTATAACGTATAACGTATAACGTATAACCAATGACGTATAACGTATAACGTATAACGTATAACGTATAAAGTATAACGTATAACGTATAACGTATAACGTATAACGTATAACGTATAACGTATAACGTATAACGTATAACGTATAACGTATAACGTATAACGTATACCGTATAACGTATAACGTATAACTTATAACGTATATCGTAAAACGTATAACGTATGACGTATAACGTATAACGTATAACGTATAAGGTATAACGTATAACGTAAAACGTATAACGCATAACGTGTATCGTATACCGTATAACGTATAACGTATAACGTATATCGTATAACGTATAACGTATAACGTATAACGTATAACGTATAACGTATAACGTATAACGTATAACGAATAACGTATAACGTAAAACGTATAGCGTATAACGTATAACGTATAACGTATAACCAATGACGTATAACGTATAACGTATAACGTATAACGTATAAAGTATAACGTATAACGTATAACGTATAACGTATAACGTATAACGTATAACGTATAACGTATAACGTATAACGTATAACGTATAACGTATACCGTATAACGTATAACGTATAACTTATAACGTATATCGTAAAACGTATAACGTATGACGTATAAAGAATAACGTATAACGTATAACGTATAAAGAATAACGTATAACGTATAACGTATAACGTATAACGTATACCGTTTAACGTATAACGTATAACGTACAACGTATAACGTATAACGTATAACGTATACCGTATAACGTATAACGTATAACTTATAACGTATATCGTAAAACGTATAACGTATGACGTATAAAGAATAACGTATAACGTATAACGTATAAAGAATAACGTATAACGTATAACGTATAACGAATAACGTAAAGCGTATAACGTGTAACGCATAACGTATAACGTATAACGCATAACGTATAACGTATAACGTGTAACGAAGAACGTATAACGTATAACGTATAAAGAATAACGTATAACGTATAACGTATAACGTATAACGTATATCGTATAACGTATAACGTATAACGTATAACGTATAACGTATAACGTATAACCTATAACGTATAACGTATAACGTATCACGTATAACGTATAACGTATAACGTATAACGTATAACGTATAACGTATAACGTATAACGTATAACGTATAACGTATAACGTATAACGTATAACGTATAACGTATAACGTATAACGTATAACCTATAACGTATAACGTATAACGTATCACGTATAACGTATAACGTATAACGTATAACGTATAACGTATAACGTATAACGTATAACGTATAACGTATAACGCATAACGTATAACGTATAACGTATAACGTATAACGTATAACGTATAACGTATAACGTATAACGTATAACGTATAACGTATATCGTATAACGTATAACGCATAAAGAATAACGTATAACGTATAACCTATGACGTATAACGTATAACGTATAACGTATAACGTATATCGTATAACGTATAACGTATAACGTATAACGTATAACGTATAACGTATAACGTATAACGTATAACGTATACCGTATAACGTATAACGTATAACGTATAACGTATAACGTATAACGTATAACGTATAACGTATAACGTAAAACGTATAACGCATAACGTATATCGTATACCGTATAACGTATAACGTATATCGTATAACGTATTACGCATAAAGAATAACGTATAACGTATAACGTATAACGTATAACGTATAACGAATAACGTAAAACGTATAACGCATAACGTATATCGTATACCGTATAACGTATAACGTATATCGTATAACGTATAACGCATAAAGAATAACGTATAGCGTATAACCTATGACGTATAACGTATAACGTATAACGTATATCGTATAACGTATAACGTATAACGTATAACGTATAACGTATAACGTATAACGTATGACGTATAACGTATAACGTATAACGTATAACGTATAACGTATAACGTATAACGTATAACGTATAACGTATAACGTATAACGTATAACGTATACCGTATGACGTATAACGTATGACGTATCACGAATAACGTAAAACGTATAACGCATAACGTATAACGTATAACGTGTAACGAAGAACGTATAACGAATAACGTAAAACGTATAACGCTTAACATGTAACGTATAACGTATAACGTATAACGTATAACGTATAACGTATAACGTATAACGTATAACGTATAACGTATAAGGTATAACGTATAACGTAAAACGTATAACGCATAACGTGTATCGTATACCGTATAACGTATAACGTATATCGTATAACGTATAACGCATAAAGAATAACGTATAACGTATAACCTATGACGTATAACGTATAACGTATAACGTATAACGTATATCGTATAACGTATAACGTATAACGTATAACGTATAACGTATAACGTATAACGTATAACGTATAACGAATAACGTATAACGTAAAACGTATAACGTATAACGTATAACGTATAACGTATAACCTATGACGTATAACGTATAGCGTATAACGTATAACGTATAAAGTATAACGTATAACGTATAACGTATAACGTATAACGTATAACGTATAACGTATAACGTATAACGTATAACGTATAACGTATAACGTATAACGTATAACGTATATCGTATAACGTATAACGCATAAAGAATAACGTATAACGTATAACCTATGACGTATAACGTATAACGTATAACGTATAACGTATATCGTATAACGTATAACGTATAACGTATAACGTATAACGTATAACGTATAACGTATAACGAATAACGTATAACGTAAAACGTATAACGTATAACGTATAACGTATAACGTATAACGTATAACCAATGACGTATAACGTATAACGTATAACGTATAACGTATAACGTATAACGTATAACGTATAACGTATAACGTATAACGTATAACGTAAAACGTATAACGCTTAACATGTAACGTATAACGTATAACGTATAACGTATAACGTATAACGTATAACGTATAACGTATAACGTATAACGTATAAGGTATAACGTATAACGTAAAACGTATAACGCATAACGTGTATCGTATACCGTATAACGTATAACGTATAACGTATAACGTATAACGTATAACGTATAACGTATAACGTATAACGTATAACGTATAACGTATATCGTATAACGTATAACGCATAAAGAATAACGTATAACGTATAACCTATGACGTATAACGTATAACGTATAACGTATAACGTATATCGTATAACGTATAACGTATAACGTATAACGTATAACGTATAACGTATAACGTATAACGTATAACGTATAACGTATAACGTATAACGTATAACGTATAACGTATAACGTATAACGTATAACGTATAACGTATAACGTATAACGTATAACGTATAACGTATAACGTATAACGTATAACGTATAACGTATAACGTATAACGTATAACGTATAACGTATATCGTATAACGTATAACGCATAAAGAATAACGTATAACGTATAACCTATGACGTATAACGTATAACGTATAACGTATAACGTATATCGTATAACGTATAACGTATAACGTATAACGTATAACGTATAACGTATAACGTATAACGTATAACGTATACCGTATAACGTATAACGTATAACGTATAACGTATAACGTATAACGTATAACGTATAACGTATAACGTAAAACGTATAACGCATAACGTATATCGTATACCGTATAACGTATAACGTATATCGTATAACGTATTACGCATAAAGAATAACGTATAACGTATAACGTATAACGTATAACGTATAACGAATAACGTAAAACGTATAACGCATAACGTATATCGTATACCGTATAACGTATAACGTATATCGTATAACGTATAACGCATAAAGAATAACGTATAGCGTATAACCTATGACGTATAACGTATAACGTATAACGTATATCGTATAACGTATAACGTATAACGTATAACGTATAACGTATAACGTATAACGTATGACGTATAACGTATAACGTATAACGTATAACGTATAACGTATAACGTATAACGTATAACGTATAACGTATAACGTATAACGTATAACGTATACCGTATGACGTATAACGTATGACGTATCACGAATAACGTAAAACGTATAACGCATAACGTATAACGTATAACGTGTAACGAAGAACGTATAACGAATAACGTAAAACGTATAACGCTTAACATGTAACGTATAACGTATAACGTATAACGTATAACGTATAACGTATAACGTATAACGTATAACGTATAAGGTATAACGTATAACGTAAAACGTATAACGCATAACGTGTATCGTATACCGTATAACGTATAACGTATATCGTATAACGTATAACGCATAAAGAATAACGTATAACGTATAACCTATGACGTATAACGTATAACGTATAACGTATAACGTATATCGTATAACGTATAACGTATAACGTATAACGTATAACGTATAACGTATAACGTATAACGTATAACGAATAACGTATAACGTAAAACGTATAACGTATAACGTATAACGTATAACGTATAACCTATGACGTATAACGTATAGCGTATAACGTATAACGTATAAAGTATAACGTATAACGTATAACGTATAACGTATAACGTATAACGTATAACGTATAACGTATAACGTATAACGTATAACGTATAACGTATAACGTATAACGTATATCGTATAACGTATAACGCATAAAGAATAACGTATAACGTATAACCTATGACGTATAACGTATAACGTATAACGTATAACGTATATCGTATAACGTATAACGTATAACGTATAACGTATAACGTATAACGTATAACGTATAACGAATAACGTATAACGTAAAACGTATAACGTATAACGTATAACGTATAACGTATAACGTATAACCAATGACGTATAACGTATAACGTATAACGTATAACGTATAAAGTATAACGTATAACGTATAACGTATAACGTATAACGTATAACGTATAACGTATAACGTATAACGTATCACGTATAACGTATACCGTATAACGTATAACGTATAACTTATAACGTATATCGTAAAACGTATAACGTATGACGTATAAAGAATAACGTATAACGTATAACGTATAAAGAATAACGTATAACGTATAACGTATAACGAATAACGTAAAACGTATAACGTATAACGCATAACGTATAACGTATAACGTGTAACAAAGAACGTATAACGAATAACGTATAAGGTATATCGTATAACGTAGAACGTAGAACGTATAACGTATATCGTAAAACGTATAACGTATAACGTATAACGTATAACGTATAACGTATAACGTATAACGTATAACGTATACCGTTTAACGTATAACGTATAACGTACAACGTATAACGTATAACGTATAACGTTATACCGTATAACGTATAACGTATAACTTATAACGTATATCGTAAAACGTATAACGTATGACGTATAAAGAATAACGTATAACGTATAACGTATAAAGAATAACGTATAACGTATAACGTATAACGAATAACGTAAAACGTATAACGTGTAACGCATAACGTATAACGTATAACGCATAACGTATAACGTATAACGTGCAACGAAGAACGTATAACGTATAACGTATAAAGAATAACGTATAACGTATAACGTATAACGTATAACATATATCGTATAACGTATAACGTATAACGTATAACGTATAACGTATAACGTATAACGTATAACGAATAACGTATAACGTAAAACGTATAACGTATAACGTATAACGTATAACGTATAACCTATGACGTATAACGTATATCGTAAAACGTATAACGTATGACGTATAAAGATTAACGTATAACGTATAACGTATAAAGAATAACGTATAACGTATAACGTATAACGAATAACGTAAAACGTATAACGCATAACGTATAACGTATAACGTGTAACGAAGAACGTATAACGAATAACGTATAACGTATAACGTATAACGTATAACGTATAACGTATAACGTATAACGTATAACGTATAACGTATAACGTATAACGTATAACGTATAACGTATAACGTATAACGTATAACGTATAACGTATAACGTATAACGTATAACGTATAACGTATAACGTATATCGTATAACGTATAACGCATAAAGAATAACGTATAACGTATAACCTATGACGTATAACGTATAACGTATAACGTATAACGTATATCGTATAACGTATAACGTATAACGTATAACGTATAACGTATAACGTATAACGTATAACGAATAACGTATAACGTAAAACGTATAGCGTATAACGTATAACGTATAACGTATAACGTATAACCAATGACGTATAACGTATAACGTATAACGTATAACGTATAAAGTATAACGTATAACGTATAACGTATAACGTATAACGTATAACGTATAACGTATAACGTATAACGTATAACGTATAACGTATAACGTATACCGTATAACGTATAACGTATAACTTATAACGTATATCGTAAAACGTATAACGTATGACGTATAAAGAATAACGTATAACGTATAACGTATAAAGAATAACGTATAACGTATAACGTATAACGTATAACGTATATCGTTTAACGTATAACGTATAACGTACAACGTATAACGTATAACGTATAACGTATACCGTATAACGTATAACGTATAACTTATAACGTATATCGTAAAACGTATAACGTATGACGTATAAAGAATAACGTATAACGTATAACGTATAAAGAATAACGTATAACGTATAACGTATAACGAATAACGTAAAACGTATAACGTGTAACGCATAACGTATAACGTATAACGCATAACGTATAACGTATAACGTGTAACGAAGAACGTATAACGTATAACGTATAAAGAATAACGTATAACGTATAACGTATAACGTATAACGTATAACGTATATCGTATAACGTATAACGTATAACGAATAACGTATAACGTATAACGTATAACCTATAACGTATAACGTATAACGTATCACGTATAACGTATAACGTATAACGTATAACGTATAACGTATAACGTATAACGTATAACGTATAACGTATAACGTATAACGTATAACGTATAACGTATAACGTATAACGTATAACCTATAACGTATAACGTATAACGTATCACGTATAACGTATAACGTATAACGTATAACGTATAACGTATAACGTATAACGTATAACGTATAACGTATAACGTATAACGTATAACGTATAACGTATAACGTATAACGTATAACGTATAACGTATAACGTATGACGTATAACGTATAACGAATAACGTATAACGTATATCGTATAACGTATAACGCATAAAGAATAACGTATAACGTATAACCTATGACGTATAACGTATAACGTATAACGTATAACGTATATCGTATAACGTATAACGTATAACGTATAACGTATAACGTATAACGTATAACGTATAACGTATAACGTATACCGTATAACGTATAACGTATAACGTATAACGTATAACGTATAACGTATAACGTATAACGTATAACGTAAAACGTATAACGCATAACGTATATCGTATACCGTATAACGTATAACGTATATCGTATAACGTATTACGCATAAAGAATAACGTATAACGTATAACGTATAACGTATAACGTATAACGAATAACGTAAAACGCATAACGTATATCGTATACCGTATAACGTATAACGTATATCGTATAACGTATAACGCATAAAGAATAACGTATAGCGTATAACCTATGACGTATAACGTATAACGTATAACGTATATCGTATAACGTATAACGTATAACGTATAACGTATAACGTATAACGTATAACGTATGACGTATAACGTATAACGTATAACGTATAACGTATAACGTATAACGTATAACGTATAACGTATAACGTATAACGTATAACGTATAACGTATAACGTATACCGTATACCGTATGACGTATAACGTATGACGTATCACGAATAACGTAAAACGTATAACGCATAACGTATAACGTATAACGTGTAACGTATAACGTATAAGGTATAACGTATAACGTAAAACGTATAACGCATAACGTATATCGTATACCGTATAACGTATAACGTATAACGTATAACGTATAACGCATAAAGAATAACGTATAACGTATAACCTATGACGTATAACGTATAACGTATAACGTATAACGTATATCGTATAACGTATAACGTATAACGTATATCGTATAACGTATAACGTATAACGTATAACGTATAACGAATAACGTATAACGTAAAACGTATAACGTATAACGTATAACGTATAACGTATAACCTATGACGTATAACGTATAGCGTATAACGTATAACGTATAAAGTATAACGTATAACGTATAACGTATAACGTATAACGTATAACGTATAACGTATAACGTATAACGTATAACGTATAACGTATAACGTATAACGTATAACGTATAACGTATAACGTATAACGTATAACGTATAACGTATAACCTATAACGTATAACGTATAACGTATCACGTATAACGTATAACGTATAACGTATAACGTATAACGTATAACGTATAACGTATAACGTATAACGTATAACGTATAACGTATAACGTATAACGTATAACGTATAACGTATAACGTATAACGTATAACGTATAACGTATAACGTATAACGTATAACGTATAACGTATATCGTATAACGTATAACGCATAAAGAATAACGTATAACGTATAACCTATGACGTATAACGTATAACGTATAACGTATAACGTATAACGTATATCGTATAACGTATAACGTATAACGTATAACGTATAACGTATAACGTATAACGTATAACGAATAACGTATAACGTAAAACGTATAACGTATAACGTATAACGTATAACGTATAACCAATGACGTATAACGTATAACGTATAACGTATAACGTATAAAGTATAACGTATAACGTATAACGTATAACGTATAACGTATAACGTATAACGTATAACGTATAACGTATAACGTATAACGTATAACGTATACCGTATAACGTATAACGTATAACTTATAACGTATATCGTAAAACGTATAACGTATGACGTATAAAGAATAACGTATAACGTATAACGTATAAAGAATAACGTATAACGTATAACGTATAACGAATAACGTAAAACGTATAACGTATAACGCATAACGTATAACGTATAACGTGTAACAAAGAACGTATAACGAATAACGTATAAGGTATATCGTATAACGTAGAACGTATAACGTATAACGTATGTCGTAAAACGTATAACGTATAACGTATAACGTATAACGTATAACGTATAACGTATAACGTATAACGTATACCGTTTAACGTATAACGTATAACGTACAACGTATAACGTATAACGTATAACGTATACCGTATAACGTATAACGTATAACTTATAACGTATATCGTAAAACGTATAACGTATGGCGTATAAAGAATAACGTATAACGTATAACGTATAAAGAATAACGTATAACGTATAACGTATAACGAATAACGTAAAACGTATAACGTGTAACGCATAACGTATAACGTATAACGCATAACGTATAACGTATAACGTGTAACGAAGAACGTATAACGTATAACGTATAAAGAATAACGTATAACGTATAACGTATAACGAATAACGTATAACGTAAAACGTATAACGTATAACGTATAACGTATAACGTATAACCTATGACGTATAACGTATATCGTAAAACGTATAACGTATGACGTATTACGTATACCGTATAACGTATAACGTATAACTTATAACGTATATCGTAAAACGTATAACGTATGACGTATAAAGAATAACGTATAACGTATAACGTATAAAGAATAACGTATAACGTATAACGTATAACGAATAACGTAAAACGTATGACGCATAACGTATAACGTATAACGTGTAACGAAGAACGTATAACGAATAACGTATAAGCTATATCGTATAACGTAGAACGTATAACGTATAACGTATATCGTAAAACGTATAACGTATAACGTATAACGTATAACGTATAACGTATAACGTATAACGTATAACGTATAACGTATACCGTAGAACGTATAACGTATAACGTATTTCGTAAAATGTATAACGTATAACGTATAACGTATTACGTATAACGTATAACGTATAACGTATAACGTATAACGTATAACGTATAACGTATAACGTAAAACGTATAACGTATTACGTATAACGTATAACGTATAACGTATAACGTATAACGTATAACGTATAACGCATAACGTATAACGTATAACGTGCAACGAAGAACGTATAACGTATAACGTATAAAGAATAACGTATAACGTATTACGTATAACGTATAACATATATCGTATAACGTATAACGTATAACGTATAACGTATAACGTATAACGTATAACGTATAACGAATAACGTATAACGTAAAACGTATAACGTATAACGTATAACGTATAACGTATAACCTATGACGTATAACGTATATCGTAAAACGTATAACGTATGACGTATAAAGATTAACGTATAACGTATAACGTATAAAGAATAACGTATAACGTATAACGTATAACGAATAACGTAAAACGTATAACGCATAACGTATAACGTATAACGTGTAACGAAGAACGTATAACGAATAACGTATAACGTATAACGTATAACGTATAACGTATAACGTATAACGTATAACGTATAACGTATAACGTATAACGTATAACGTATAACGTATAACGTATAACGTATAACGTATAACGTATAACGTATAACGTATAACGTATAACGTATAACGTATAACGTATATCGTATAACGTATAACGCATAAAGAATAACGTATAACGTATAACCTATGACGTATAACGTATAACGTATAACGTATAACGTATATCGTATAACGTATAACGTATAACGTATAACGTATAACGTATAACGTATAACGTATAACGAATAACGTATAACGTAAAACGTATAGCGTATAACGTATAACGTATAACGTATAACGTATAACCAATGACGTATAACGTATAACGTATAACGTATAACGTATAAAGTATAACGTATAACGTATAACGTATAACGTATAACGTATAACGTATAACGTATAACGTATAACGTATAACGTATAACGTATAACGTATACCGTATAACGTATAACGTATAACTTATAACGTATATCGTAAAACGTATAACGTATGACGTATAAAGAATAACGTATAACGTATAACGTATAAAGAATAACGTATAACGTATAACGTATAACGTATAACGTATATCGTTTAACGTATAACGTATAACGTACAACGTATAACGTATAACGTATAACGTATACCGTATAACGTATAACGTATAACTTATAACGTATATCGTAAAACGTATAACGTATGACGTATAAAGAATAACGTATAACGTATAACGTATAAAGAATAACGTATAACGTATAACGTATAACGAATAACGTAAAACGTATAACGTGTAACGCATAACGTATAACGTATAACGCATAACGTATAACGTATAACGTGTAACGAAGAACGTATAACGTATAACGTATAAAGAATAACGTATAACGTATAACGTATAACGTATAACGTATAACGTATATCGTATAACGTATAACGTATAACGTATAACGTATAACGTATAACGTATAACCTATAACGTATAACGTATAACGTATCACGTATAACGTATAACGTATAACGTATAACGTATAACGTATAACGTATAACGTATAACGTATAACGTATAACGTATAACGTATAACGTATAACGTATAACGTATAACGTATAACCTATAACGTATAACGTATAACGTATCACGTATAACGTATAACGTATAACGTATAACGTATAACGTATAACGTATAACGTATAACGTATAACGTATAACGTATAACGTATAACGTATAACGTATAACGTATAACGTATAACGTATAACGTATAACGTATGACGTATAACGTATAACGAATAACGTATAACGTATATCGTATAACGTATAACGCATAAAGAATAACGTATAACGTATAACCTATGACGTATAACGTATAACGTATAACGTATAACGTATATCGTATAACGTATAACGTATAACGTATAACGTATAACGTATAACGTATAACGTATAACGTATAACGTATACCGTATAACGTATAACGTATAACGTATAACGTATAACGTATAACGTATAACGTATAACGTATAACGTAAAACGTATAACGCATAACGTATATCGTATACCGTATAACGTATAACGTATATCGTATAACGTATTACGCATAAAGAATAACGTATAACGTATAACGTATAACGTATAACGTATAACGAATAACGTAAAACGTATAACGCATAACGTATATCGTATACCGTATAACGTATAACGTATATCGTATAACGTATAACGCATAAAGAATAACGTATAGCGTATAACCTATGACGTATAACGTATAACGTATAACGTATATCGTATAACGTATAACGTATAACGTATAACGTATAACGTATAACGTATAACGTATGACGTATAACGTATAACGTATAACGTATAACGTATAACGTATAACGTATAACGTATAACGTATAACGTATAACGTATAACGTATAACGTATAACGTATACCGTATGACGTATAACGTATGACGTATCACGAATAACGTAAAACGTATAACGCATAACGTATAACGTATAACGTGTAACGTATAACGTATAAGGTATAACGTATAACGTAAAACGTATAACGCATAACGTATATCGTATACCGTATAACGTATAACGTATAACGTATAACGTATAACGCATAAAGAATAACGTATAACGTATAACCTATGACGTATAACGTATAACGTATAACGTATAACGTATATCGTATAACGTATAACGTATAACGTATATCGTATAACGTATAACGTATAACGTATAACGTATAACGAATAACGTATAACGTAAAACGTATAACGTATAACGTATAACGTATAACGTATAACCTATGACGTATAACGTATAGCGTATAACGTATAACGTATAAAGTATAACGTATAACGTATAACGTATAACGTATAACGTATAACGTATAACGTATAACGTATAACGTATAACGTATAACGTATAACGTATAACGTATAACGTATAACGTATAACGTATAACGTATAACGTATAACGTATAACCTATAACGTATAACGTATAACGTATCACGTATAACGTATAACGTATAACGTATAACGTATAACGTATAACGTATAACGTATAACGTATAACGTATAACGTATAACGTATAACGTATAACGTATAACGTATAACGTATAACGTATAACGTATAACGTATAACGTATAACGTATAACGTATAACGTATAACGTATATCGTATAACGTATAACGCATAAAGAATAACGTATAACGTATAACCTATGACGTATAACGTATAACGTATAACGTATAACGTATAACGTATATCGTATAACGTATAACGTATAACGTATAACGTATAACGTATAACGTATAACGTATAACGAATAACGTATAACGTAAAACGTATAACGTATAACGTATAACGTATAACGTATAACCAATGACGTATAACGTATAACGTATAACGTATAACGTATAAGGTATAACGTATAACGTATAACGTATAACGTATAACGTATAACGTATAACGTATAACGTATAACGTATAACGTATAACGTATACCGTATAACGTATAACGTATAACTTATAACGTATATCGTAAAACGTATAACGTATGACGTATAAAGAATAACGTATAACGTATAACGTATAAAGAATAACGTATAACGTATAACGTATAACGAATAACGTAAAACGTATAACGTATAACGCATAACGTATAACGTATAACGTGTAACAAAGAACGTATAACGAATAACGTATAAGGTATATCGTATAACGTAGAACGTATAACGTATAACGTATGTCGTAAAACGTATAACGTATAACGTATAACGTATAACGTATAACGTATAACGTATAACGTATAACGTATACCGTTTAACGTATAACGTATAACGTACAACGTATAACGTATAACGTATAACGTATACCGTATAACGTATAACGTATAACTTATAACGTATATCGTAAAACGTATAACGTATGGCGTATAAAGAATAACGTATAACGTATAACGTATAAAGAATAACGTATAACGTATAACGTATAACGAATAACGTAAAACGTATAACGTGTAACGCATAACGTATAACGTATAACGCATAACGTATAACGTATAACGTGTAACGAAGAACGTATAACGTATAACGTATAAAGAATAACGTATAACGTATAACGTATAACGAATAACGTATAACGTAAAACGTATAACGTATAACGTATAACGTATAACGTATAACCTATGACGTATAACGTATATCGTAAAACGTATAACGTATGACGTATTACGTATACCGTATAACGTATAACGTATAACTTATAACGTATATCGTAAAACGTATAACGTATGACGTATAAAGAATAACGTATAACGTATAACGTATAAAGAATAACGTATAACGTATAACGTATAACGAATAACGTAAAACGTATGACGCATAACGTATAACGTATAACGTGTAACGAAGAACGTATAACGAATAACGTATAAGCTATATCGTATAACGTAGAACGTATAACGTATAACGTATATCGTAAAACGTATAACGTATAACGTATAACGTATAACGTATAACGTATAACGTATAACGTATAACGTATAACGTATAACGTATAACGTATAACGTATAACGTATAACGTATAACGTATACCGTTTAACGTATAACGTATAACGTACAACGTATAACGTATAACGTATAACGTATACCGTATAACGTATAACGTATAACTTATAACGTATATCGTAAAACGTATAACGTATGGCGTATAAAGAATAACGTATAACGTATAACGTATAAAGAATAACGTATAACGTATAACGTATAACGAATAACGTAAAACGTATAACGTGTAACGCATAACGTATAACGTATAACGCATAACGTATAACGTATAACGTGTAACGAAGAACGTATAACGTATAACGTATAAAGAATAACGTATAACGTATAACGTATAACGAATAACGTATAACGTAAAACGTATAACGTATAACGTATAACGTATAACGTATAACCTATGACGTATAACGTATATCGTAAAACGTATAACGTATGACGTATTACGTATACCGTATAACGTATAACGTATAACTTATAACGTATATCGTAAAACGTATAACGTATGACGTATAAAGAATAACGTATAACGTATAACGTATAAAGAATAACGTATAACGTATAACGTATAACGAATAACGTAAAACGTATGACGCATAACGTATAACGTATAACGTGTAACGAAGAACGTATAACGAATAACGTATAAGCTATATCGTATAACGTAGAACGTATAACGTATAACGTATATCGTAAAACGTATAACGTATAACGTATAACGTATAACGTATAACGTATAACGTATAACGTATAACGTATAACGTATACCGTAGAACGTATAACGTATAACGTATTTCGTAAAATGTATAACGTATAACGTATAACGTATTACGTATAACGTATAACGTATAACGTATAACGTATAACGTATAACGTATAACGTATAACGTAAAACGTATAACGTATTACGTATAACGTATAACGTATAACGTATAACGTATAACGTATAACGTATAACGCATAACGTATAACGTATAACGTGCAACGAAGAACGTATAACGTATAACGTATAAAGAATAACGTATAACGTATTACGTATAACGTATAACATATATCGTATAACGTATAACGTATAACGTATAACGTATAACGTATAACGTATAACGTATAACGAATAACGTATAACGTAAAACGTATAACGTATAACGTATAACGTATAACGTATAACCTATGACGTATAACGTATATCGTAAAACGTATAACGTATGACGTATAAAGATTAACGTATAACGTATAACGTATAAAGAATAACGTATAACGTATAACGTATAACGAATAACGTAAAACGTATAACGCATAACGTATAACGTATAACGTGTAACGAAGAACGTATAACGAATAACGTATAACGTATAACGTATAACGTATAACGTATAACGTATAACGTATAACGTATAACGTATAACGTATAACGTATAACGTATAACGTATAACGTATAACGTATAACGTATAACGTATAACGTATAACGTATAACGTATAACGTATAACGTATAACGTATATCGTATAACGTATAACGCATAAAGAATAACGTATAACGTATAACCTATGACGTATAACGTATAACGTATAACGTATAACGTATATCGTATAACGTATAACGTATAACGTATAACGTATAACGTATAACGTATAACGTATAACGAATAACGTATAACGTAAAACGTATAGCGTATAACGTATAACGTATAACGTATAACGTATAACCAATGACGTATAACGTATAACGTATAACGTATAACGTATAAAGTATAACGTATAACGTATAACGTATAACGTATAACGTATAACGTATAACGTATAACGTATAACGTATAACGTATAACGTATAACGTATACCGTATAACGTATAACGTATAACTTATAACGTATATCGTAAAACGTATAACGTATGACGTATAAAGAATAACGTATAACGTATAACGTATAAAGAATAACGTATAACGTATAACGTATAACGTATAACGTATATCGTTTAACGTATAACGTATAACGTACAACGTATAACGTATAACGTATAACGTATACCGTATAACGTATAACGTATAACTTATAACGTATATCGTAAAACGTATAACGTATGACGTATAAAGAATAACGTATAACGTATAACGTATAAAGAATAACGTATAACGTATAACGTATAACGAATAACGTAAAACGTATAACGTGTAACGCATAACGTATAACGTATAACGCATAACGTATAACGTATAACGTGTAACGAAGAACGTATAACGTATAACGTATAAAGAATAACGTATAACGTATAACGTATAACGTATAACGTATAACGTATATCGTATAACGTATAACGTATAACGTATAACGTATAACGTATAACGTATAACCTATAACGTATAACGTATAACGTATCACGTATAACGTATAACGTATAACGTATAACGTATAACGTATAACGTATAACGTATAACGTATAACGTATAACGTATAACGTATAACGTATAACGTATAACGTATAACGTATAACGTATAACCTATAACGTATAACGTATAACGTATCACGTATAACGTATAACGTATAACGTATAACGTATAACGTATAACGTATAACGTATAACGTATAACGTATAACGTATAACGTATAACGTATAACGTATAACGTATAACGTATAACGTATAACGTATAACGTATGACGTATAACGTATAACGAATAACGTATAACGTATATCGTATAACGTATAACGCATAAAGAATAACGTATAACGTATAACCTATGACGTATAACGTATAACGTATAACGTATAACGTATATCGTATAACGTATAACGTATAACGTATAACGTATAACGTATAACGTATAACGTATAACGTATAACGTATACCGTATAACGTATAACGTATAACGTATAACGTATAACGTATAACGTATAACGTATAACGTATAACGTAAAACGTATAACGCATAACGTATATCGTATACCGTATAACGTATAACGTATATCGTATAACGTATTACGCATAAAGAATAACGTATAACGTATAACGTATAACGTATAACGTATAACGAATAACGTAAAACGTATAACGCATAACGTATATCGTATACCGTATAACGTATAACGTATATCGTATAACGTATAACGCATAAAGAATAACGTATAGCGTATAACCTATGACGTATAACGTATAACGTATAACGTATATCGTATAACGTATAACGTATAACGTATAACGTATAACGTATAACGTATAACGTATGACGTATAACGTATAACGTATAACGTATAACGTATAACGTATAACGTATAACGTATAACGTATAACGTATAACGTATAACGTATAACGTATAACGTATACCGTATGACGTATAACGTATGACGTATCACGAATAACGTAAAACGTATAACGCATAACGTATAACGTATAACGTGTAACGTATAACGTATAAGGTATAACGTATAACGTAAAACGTATAACGCATAACGTATATCGTATACCGTATAACGTATAACGTATAACGTATAACGTATAACGCATAAAGAATAACGTATAACGTATAACCTATGACGTATAACGTATAACGTATAACGTATAACGTATATCGTATAACGTATAACGTATAACGTATATCGTATAACGTATAACGTATAACGTATAACGTATAACGAATAACGTATAACGTAAAACGTATAACGTATAACGTATAACGTATAACGTATAACCTATGACGTATAACGTATAGCGTATAACGTATAACGTATAAAGTATAACGTATAACGTATAACGTATAACGTATAACGTATAACGTATAACGTATAACGTATAACGTATAACGTATAACGTATAACGTATAACGTATAACGTATAACGTATAACGTATAACGTATAACGTATAACGTATAACCTATAACGTATAACGTATAACGTATCACGTATAACGTATAACGTATAACGTATAACGTATAACGTATAACGTATAACGTATAACGTATAACGTATAACGTATAACGTATAACGTATAACGTATAACGTATAACGTATAACGTATAACGTATAACGTATAACGTATAACGTATAACGTATAACGTATAACGTATATCGTATAACGTATAACGCATAAAGAATAACGTATAACGTATAACCTATGACGTATAACGTATAACGTATAACGTATAACGTATAACGTATATCGTATAACGTATAACGTATAACGTATAACGTATAACGTATAACGTATAACGTATAACGAATAACGTATAACGTAAAACGTATAACGTATAACGTATAACGTATAACGTATAACCAATGACGTATAACGTATAACGTATAACGTATAACGTATAAGGTATAACGTATAACGTATAACGTATAACGTATAACGTATAACGTATAACGTATAACGTATAACGTATAACGTATAACGTATACCGTATAACGTATAACGTATAACTTATAACGTATATCGTAAAACGTATAACGTATGACGTATAAAGAATAACGTATAACGTATAACGTATAAAGAATAACGTATAACGTATAACGTATAACGAATAACGTAAAACGTATAACGTATAACGCATAACGTATAACGTATAACGTGTAACAAAGAACGTATAACGAATAACGTATAAGGTATATCGTATAACGTAGAACGTATAACGTATAACGTATGTCGTAAAACGTATAACGTATAACGTATAACGTATAACGTATAACGTATAACGTATAACGTATAACGTATACCGTTTAACGTATAACGTATAACGTACAACGTATAACGTATAACGTATAACGTATACCGTATAACGTATAACGTATAACTTATAACGTATATCGTAAAACGTATAACGTATGGCGTATAAAGAATAACGTATAACGTATAACGTATAAAGAATAACGTATAACGTATAACGTATAACGAATAACGTAAAACGTATAACGTGTAACGCATAACGTATAACGTATAACGCATAACGTATAACGTATAACGTGTAACGAAGAACGTATAACGTATAACGTATAAAGAATAACGTATAACGTATAACGTATAACGAATAACGTATAACGTAAAACGTATAACGTATAACGTATAACGTATAACGTATAACCTATGACGTATAACGTATATCGTAAAACGTATAACGTATGACGTATTACGTATACCGTATAACGTATAACGTATAACTTATAACGTATATCGTAAAACGTATAACGTATGACGTATAAAGAATAACGTATAACGTATAACGTATAAAGAATAACGTATAACGTATAACGTATAACGAATAACGTAAAACGTATGACGCATAACGTATAACGTATAACGTGTAACGAAGAACGTATAACGAATAACGTATAAGCTATATCGTATAACGTAGAACGTATAACGTATAACGTATATCGTAAAACGTATAACGTATAACGTATAACGTATAACGTATAACGTATAACGTATAACGTATAACGTATAACGTATACCGTAGAACGTATAACGTATAACGTATTTCGTAAAATGTATAACGTATAACGTATAACGTATTACGTATAACGTATAACGTATAACGTATAACGTATAACGTATAACGTATAACGTATAACGTAAAACGTATAACGTATTACGTATAACGTATAACGTATAACGTATAACGTATAACGTATAACGTATAACGTATAACGTATAACGTATAACGTATAACGTATAACGTATAACGTATAACGAATAACGTAAAACGTATGACGCATTACATATTACGTATAACGTATAACGTATAACGTATAACGTATAACGTATAACGTATAACGTATAACGTATGACGCATTACATATTACGTATAACGTAGAACGTATAACGTATAACGTATATCGTAGAATGTATAACGTATAACGTATAACGTATAACGTATAACGTGTAACGAAGAACGTATAACGAATAACGTATAAGGTATATCGTATAACGTAGAACGTATAACGTATAACGTATATCGTAAAACGTATAACGTATAACGTATAACGTATACCGTATAACGTATAACGTATAACTTATAACGTATATCGTAAAACGTATAACGTATGACGTATAAAGAATAATGTATAACGTATAACGTATAAAGAATAACGTATAACGTATAACGTATAACGAATAACGTAAAACGTATAACGTGTAACGCATAACGTATAACGTATAACGCATAACGTATAACGTATAACGTGTAACGAAGAACGTATAACGTATAACGTATAACGTATAACGTATAACGTATAACGTATAACGTATAACGTATAACGTATAACGTATAACGTATAACGTATAACGTATAACGAATAACGTAAAACGTATGACGCATTACATATTACGTATAACGTATAACGTATAACGTATAACGTATAACGTATAACGTATACCGTATGACGTATAACGTATGACGTATCACGAATAACGTAAAACGTATAACGCATAACGTATAACGTATAACGTGTAACGTATAACGTATAAGGTATAACGTATAACGTAAAACGTATAACGCATAACGTATATCGTATACCGTATAACGTATAACGTATAACGTATAACGTATAACGCATAAAGAATAACGTATAACGTATAACCTATGACGTATAACGTATAACGTATAACGTATAACGTATATCGTATAACGTATAACGTATAACGTATATCGTATAACGTATAACGTATAACGTATAACGTATAACGAATAACGTATAACGTAAAACGTATAACGTATAACGTATAACGTATAACGTATAACCTATGACGTATAACGTATAGCGTATAACGTATAACGTATAAAGTATAACGTATAACGTATAACGTATAACGTATAACGTATAACGTATAACGTATAACGTATAACGTATAACGTATAACGTATAACGTATAACGTATAACGTATAACGTATAACGTATAACGTATAACGTATAACGTATAACCTATAACGTATAACGTATAACGTATCACGTATAACGTATAACGTATAACGTATAACGTATAACGTATAACGTATAACGTATAACGTATAACGTATAACGTATAACGTATAACGTATAACGTATAACGTATAACGTATAACGTATAACGTATAACGTATAACGTATAACGTATAACGTATAACGTATAACGTATATCGTATAACGTATAACGCATAAAGAATAACGTATAACGTATAACCTATGACGTATAACGTATAACGTATAACGTATAACGTATAACGTATATCGTATAACGTATAACGTATAACGTATAACGTATAACGTATAACGTATAACGTATAACGAATAACGTATAACGTAAAACGTATAACGTATAACGTATAACGTATAACGTATAACCAATGACGTATAACGTATAACGTATAACGTATAACGTATAAGGTATAACGTATAACGTATAACGTATAACGTATAACGTATAACGTATAACGTATAACGTATAACGTATAACGTATAACGTATACCGTATAACGTATAACGTATAACTTATAACGTATATCGTAAAACGTATAACGTATGACGTA